>NC_083582.1:65085226-65240226 GCF_027579695.1 Neoarius graeffei | reverse complement strand
GTAGAATCATGGTTACTACATAAAAACCATGGTAAAACCATAGTAAACCATGGTAGATTTTCGTAAGGGACACTCACGGTCAATTTAGAGCCACCAATTAACCTAACCTTTGGAGGGTGGTATAGTGGTTAGCACTGTCGCCTCACAGCAAGAAGGTCCTGGGTTTGAGAGCCTTTCTGTATGGAGTTTGCATGCTCTCGTCATGTCCGCGTGGGTTTCCTCCGGGTGCTCCGGTTTCCCCTACAGTCCAAAGACATGCAGGTTAGGCTAATTGGTGGCTCTAAATTGACCGTAGGTGTGAATGTGAGCGTGAATGGTTGTCTGTGTCTGTGTGTCAGCCCTGCGATGACCTGGCAACTTGTCCAGGGTGTACCCTGCCTCTCGCCCATAGTCAGCTGAGATAGGCTCCAGCTTGCTTGCAGGACAGGATAAGCGGCTACAGATAATGGATGGATGTCTTTGGATTGTTGGGGAAACCGGAGCACCCCCATGCAGACACGGGGAGAACATGCAAACTTCACACAGAAAGGCTCTCGAACCCAGAACCTTCTTGCTGTGAGGCGACAGTGCTAACCACTACACCAGTGTGCTAGTTCTTATAAGCCTCACACGGCAGTGGTTAGCACTATCGCTTCACAGCAAGAAGGTTCTAGTATAAATCATACTGTTCGACAACTGTGTACTATAAAGTCAAACATTATGTGTGTTGAAATGAATAGAGGCCCTGAAATAAGCACAGAATAATACATTCTTAGGTCTACAGTATTCAGAAGAAGAAGAAGAAGAACAACAACTTTATTCATCGGACATACACTTGTGAGATTCCTCTCTGCATTTAACCCACCTGAAGCAGTGAACACACGCAAGCAATGAGCACACACACAGCTCTGATAACAGTCCTCGGGGAGCAGTTAGGAGGTAGGTGCCTCGCTCAACAGCACCTTAGCCTAAGGCCAGCCTGCATTAACTGTGGGGGAAACCAGAGCACCCGGAGGAAACCCATGCAGACACGGGGAGAACATGCAAACTCCGCACAGAAAGGCCCTCGCTAGCTGCTGGGCTCGAACCTAGAATCTTCTTGCTGTGAGGCGACAGTGCTAACCACTACACCAGCGTGCTAGTTCTTATAAGCCTCACATGGCAGTGGTTAGCACTGTCACTTCACAGCAAGAAGGTTCTGGGTTCAAGCCCAGCAGCTAGCGAGGGCCTTTCTGTGTGGAGTTTGCATGTTCTCCCCATGTCTGCGTGGGTTTCCCCCGGGTGCTCCGGTTTCCCCCACAGTTAATGCAGGCTGGCCTTAGGCTGAGGTGCCATTGAGCGAGGCACCTACCTCCTAACTGCTCCCCGAGCACTATTATCAGAGCTGTGTGTGTGCTCATTGCTTGCATGTGTTCACTGCTTCAGATGGGTTAAATGCAGAGAGGAATTTCACAAGTGTACGGTATGTCCGATGAATAAAGTTGTTGTTGTTCTTCTTCTTCTGAATACTGTAGACCTAAGAATGTATTATTCTGTGCTTATTTCAGGGCCTCTATTCATTTCAACACACATAATGTTTGACTTTATAGTACACAGTTGTCGAACAGTATGATTTATAATGACATTAATCTGTAGATTTAGATCTCTAATGAACAAATCAGAGGCAGCGGTGACAAGGAAAAATGCCCTTAGATAGCATGAGGAGTTAAAAGAGAACTCATTGTCTTATTGCTACGACAAGTACTGTATTTGTATTAGTATTACCACTACTACTATTAGTACCATGCAGTAGTAGTAGTAGTAGTAGTAGTAGTAGACTATAATTTTGTAAAATATAAATTTTATAATTTATAATATAATTACATAATAATAATTATAATATAACTATAATTTTTATAAAATAATAGTAGTACACTATATTATTATAAAATATTATTATAATTGCTACTACTATTAGTACCATGCAGCAGCAGTAGTAGCAATTATAATAATACTAATAAAAATACGAATAAATACAAGTCGAACCAGTTGTGAAATATTTACAACAGGAAGGCAAAGAGTTTAGTAAAGAATTGCAGGACTTGCATGTAACATTATAACCTGCTTATGCAACGGAGTCATGGAGGTGGCCATGGCCTAAAGGTTAGAGAAGCAGCTTTGGGACCAAAAGATTGCTGGTTCAATTCCCTAGACCAGCAGGAATTGCTGAAGTGTCCTTGAGCAAGGCACCTCACCCCCAACTGCTTGTGATGTGATGATGGCATTGGTACATCTTGTGATATAAATGCATATCTTATTGCTGATGTGATGAATTCTAAATGGATAAGAAAATTATAGTGTCTCTCTTATAACAGTGTTCACGCTAATCCTTAACACTCAGTGATCCTTTCCAGCACTCGGACATGGTTCATGTTCAGGTTATGGGAAATGAAGAGCCTTATTTGCATGCCTTCACTCCTCACGCAGCACACATGTCACTGTCCTGTATCTGTTCTCTTTGTTGTGTGTGTGTGTGAGATTACAGGCACGCTCGCACCCTTGTCCTTTTTTGGGTTACTACTGTTTTGCTTTCTCCATCGACTTTTATGTAGAATCAGTCTCCTCCTGTGAATAAACTAAACAATAAAAGTAGATCTTATCTGTCCCTTTTGTGTTTACCAGGAAATTAAACGCAGCTGAAGGTACCTGTGTATTGAAGCACATGCAACTCCTCTTTGCATGTGAATTTCACCAAGCAAAGAGAATTCAGATATTACAGCTGCAAATGCATACTGACAGTTGGTCATTAAATGGTTTGAGTATTGCTTATGTGGTTCATCTCATGACTGATTGAGAGAAATATTACAAGTAGTTAAAAATTGGCCCATTTTGAATGATTGGCAGGATAAATGGATGTAAAGTGCCACCTAGTGGGGAGTTTAAACTGGACTTTGCCCTTATCTTTAATTTTGCACATTTAGCAGAAGCACCATACACATAGCAGCTGGGTGCTTTGCTCAAGGGCACTTCAGCCATTCCTGCTGGTCCAGGGAATCAAACCAGTCACCTTGTGGTCCCAAAGCTGCTTCTCTAACCATTAGGCCATGGCTTCCGACTTAGCATTGTTAAGTGTTTCCTTGCAAAAATGTTTCAGATATTGTTAAACAAAGCAGAGGCAGAAAGCTGAAAGAAATATGGTACAAGGTAACACTAGTTTAAATAAACCTTTATTTAGTTTCTAATCAAGGTGTACATGTTTTGCACAGGCTGAAATGCCAACTACCAGTGTCAGTTTCACCAAATGAATTTGATAAAGTACTATAAAATACGACGGAGGCTCTCAGCGATAGAAGATCAGAACTGCTGACTCTGTGATTTTCCTGAATGGGCTCGCGTCAGGAGAGTCCTGCAGGCCACTGAAGTCCCCGCACTGATCAGGCGGTCCTAATCCACCAATGCAATACTACAAAATGTAGAAAAATAAATTAACCTAACACATCACACATACATCAGTTGTAACAAAACACAGATGTGTGAGTACTGTTTCCCAGAATAAATCATTTACATGTTCTGTATGGCATCCAGTTGGTTTGATCCCAGAGCACAGAGCCATCACTGCCTTCTTCTCATTAAACACTCTGAAGGTGATAAAACCAGGCTCAAAATGATCTACTGTTTAAAAATGGAAAGGAAGATGAGATTATTAACTCATTCTGAAGTGTGATTTCAACTTTAGCAAATCCGTATTTCAAGATACACTGTCAGAAATAGGGGTACAGTTACAGTAGGAGTCCATTTCTGTCCCCCAAGGTACAATTTACACTAATGTAACCCCAGGGCTCATTACTGGACCTCAGGGTAACTATCTGTGCCTTTTTAGGGCCAAAAAGGTACATATATGTTCCCGAGTAGTATTTAAAGGGTACAAATAAGTACCTTAGAGGGTACTGGTCCAGTGACAAGCCGTTGTACCCCTAAAGGTACAATAATGGACTTTATTTTCTGAGAATGTAGAAACTTCATTCAAGTGAATATTTTATCATTTACGGTAAAGCCACTTGTTATTGTGACTTAATACCTAATTATTTAAACTGCCCCAAAACTAATTACAAGTCAACTAAGCGATTATTTATTTAAAGAGCTGAGATTATGAATTGAAATAAGGAGATACTATGCCAAAAAAGCAAGTTAATAATTCAACATAATGAGATGTCGTCATTTCTATGTAGTGAGATTTTTTTTTTCACGGCTGTTGCAGTTTCTGAGTTTTTGAAAACTACAGTACAAACCTTTAATTGGTCTATAAAGTTTCGTTGTTGAATCCTTGTCACCTGTATCATATACCACTGGGACAGAAGGTCCATTATCATGACTACAGTCTCCTGCTCCAAACCTCACTGGATATTTCTGGAAAATTATCATACAAGGCATATAAAAAGGAGAGTTAAAAGATCATTAAAAGTGACAGCTTACCGAAATGAAAGCGAGAATATTACTATTTGTTTTCATCTTGACTTTTTCTTCTATGTCTTACACCAGGCTTGATTCAAGTCGTTCAAATACATGGTGTTGTATAACTGAACATAACGTAACGTAACATAACCAACCACATAAGTGTTACTTCAGTGAGTGTGCTACTTTACCTGAAATAAATGGTAGAGGTTTCCACCATTTTGTCTGAGGAACTTGGTTTCAGTGTGATAGCGCAAGAATGTAACTGCCCAGTTTTCAAGCTGAGCGTTATTATGAACATGCCACACTGACACATCCTCCCCAGTAATGTCATAGTACCCAGGATTCTATAATAGTAAGAGTAAATTCAAGTAAGGTTTTGGCAGCGAGATTGCGCCAGAAACAAAAAAGTCACTGTTTTCCAAAGCTGTTTGCAAGAATGATGAAAATAACTCAGTTGTGAATGAACAGGAAAAATATTTTAAACATAAGCCTATACAGGGTGGCATAGTGGTTAGCACTGTCGCCTCACAGCAAGAAGGTCCTGGGTTCGAGCCCAGTGGCTGGCGAGGGCCTTTCTATATGGAGTTTGCATGTTCTCCCTGTGTCTGTGTGGGTTTGCTCTGGTTTCCCCCAAAGACATGCAGGTTAGGCTAATTGGTGGCTCTAAATTGACCGTAGGTGTGAATGTGAGTGTGAATGGTTGTGTGTCTATGTGTCAGCCCTGTGATGACCTGGCGACTTGTCCAGGGTGTACCCCGCCTCTTGCCTGTAGTCAGCTGGGATATGCTCCAGCTTGCCTGCGACCCTGTAGAACAGGATAAGTGACTACAGATGATGGATGGATAAGTCTATACATTCCTTCTAGGGTTTGTTTCCGACTCACACCCAGTATTCCTGGAATAGGCTTGGGATCCATTGCAACTCTGATCAGGATAAAGCGTTTTATAGAAGATGAATAAAATAATTCATCTCATTATCTCTAGCCGCTTTATCCTTCTACAGGGTCACAGGCAAGCTGGAGCCTATCCCAGCTGACTACGGGCGAAAGGCGGGGTACACCCTGGACAAGTCGCCAGGTCATCACAGGGCTGACACATAGACACAGACAACCATTCACACTCACATTCACACCTACGGTCAATTTAGAGTCACCAGTTAACCTAACCTGCATGTCTTTGGACTGTGGGGGAAACCGGAGCACCCGGAGGAAACCCACGCGGACACGGGGAGAACATGCAAACTCCGCACAGAAAGGCCCTCGCCGGCCACGGGGCTCGAACCCGGACCTTCTTGCTGTGAGGCGACAGCGCTAACCGCTACACCACCGTGCCGCCCGAATAAAATAATTAATATACTAATTAATACAGGCCTAAATGTGTGGCGCTTTTGTTTTCTAACAGAAACAAAGTGTGGTTTCTGTAACATGATGCTCAAGGTATATCAAATATCACAAAAAGGCAAGAATAGCTTATAATAACCTAAGACAATGTACTGAAACACAATTTACTGGAAATTTGTTTACAAAGAACCAACTTATGGGAATGCTACAGTTCAGCTTACAGAAACCTAAACCAATTTCCATAATTTCCAGTTAGCAGGTCAACTGATTCAAATTTAGTATCCACAACTGCACTGTTTTTGTGGATAAATAAATAATTCAGCTCATGAATGCCACACCCCCAGTTGTGCTGCTCCACTCATCCCACCTTCATTTCTGGCAACAAAAACAGCAACTGGATGCAAAATACCACTAACGTAGTTCAATAGTGTAGTTTCTGGCTGGTTTCAAATGCTCAAACAAACACACAACTTGCTTCATGATTAAGAAAGAGATTTATATGGAAACCTAAAACAAATTGATTGTGCCAGGTCTATCATGGTAGCTATTCATTCGATCTAATTTGATCTGAAGTTAGTTCTCTATTCTAATTTTTTCTGCATTATAGTTTTCCATGCATAATTGCAAAAATAACAATAACGTACCTTGTAGTCATCACTGGCAGCCCCCTCTACAGTGCCAAATGTGGCCGTGTTCACCCACGTTCCTTCACCATCAGGCCGTTTGGGATCGTTACCTTGCTCGCTTGACCAGCGGTCGCCTAAAGTGCATTTTCCATTGATATTGTTCTCATGCACACTGGCTACCAGTGTCCAGCCACCTCCAGCTGTGGTCATATCACAGAATGCCTGGTACACTACACCGTTTGCTGTTTTTAGGAAATAGATGCCATCTGAAGAAGAAGAATACAGCATGTAATGTTAGATACAGAATAAAAAAATACTAGAAAGCTAGCCATAAGCCAATAAGTCAGGATATTTCCCTTTATATGAAGAAACAGCTTGATTTGTTGTTGAGCAGCTTGTGTCATGCTGGGAAACCTCTCACCTCTTGTAGCTCCAAAATTCTCCTTGATGTCCCGGCAGCTCCGACTGAGAATTCTCAACCTGGCATGATACTCACCGAGTTCTGGGTTTATATATGTGCCATTTTCAATTATTGGCCGAGGGGTGACCACAAATCCTGCAACACGCAACAGTCCCAGTGTAAATAATATAAAAGAAAGAAGGCAGGGAAGACTGCTAACTGACATGAAAGCACTTCTTCTGACTCCAAAATAAAATCAGTTGACTCTCTAAAGACATGTATATGTATAACTTTTTCAGAAATGATCTCAACTTACCTGAACTGAAAAATTGATGGTGGTGTAGAAGAACACATATCATGAAGATAATTCGATGCAACATTGTGCAGCAGTAATAGTGACTCTGTCAGTCGCTCTTCTATCTGAGGCTTCTCCTGATTTCACAGTCTGTGTGTTTGCTTTTTATCATCCAATTGGAGTTGCCCTTTGTTCAGAAACTTCTTCTGTTAGTCAATATTTAGGCCTAATCAATAAACACAGAGTGAAGTTTTGCTGGGAATACCTGAAATTTTGAAATGTTTAAATAAATGGGGGGAAAAAATAACACACAACAGAGTACTCTGTGTCACGGAATTTTGTGAACTTGTCTAGGTTTGAAATTTCCTAATGTCTAAATACAGGGTAACGTCATCAAAAAGAGCGTTTCACAATAGATAGATAGATAGATAGATAGATAGAGTGGTGCTTGAAAGTTTGTGAACCCTTTAGAATGTTCTATATTTCTGCATAAATATGTCCTAAAACATCATCAGATTTTCACACAAGTCCTAAAAGTAGATAAAGAGAACCCAGTTAAACAAATGAGACAAAAATATTATACTTGGTCATTTATTTATTGAGGAAAATGATCCAATATTACATATCTGTGAGTGGCAAAAGTATGTGAACCTCTAGGATTAGCAGTTAATTTGAAGGTGAAATTAGAGTCAGGTGTTTTCAATCAATGGGATGACAATCAGGTGTGAGTGGGCACCCTGTTTTATTTAAAGAACAGGGATCTATCAAAGTCTGATCTTCACAACACGTTTGTGGAAGTGTATCATGGCACGAACGAAGGAGATTTCTGAGGACCTCAGAAAAAGCGTTGTTGATGCTCATCAGGCTGGAAAAGGTTACAAAACCATCTCTAAAGAGTTTGGACTCCACCAATCCACAGTCAGACAGATTGTGTACAAATGGAGGAAATTCAAGACCATTGTTACCCTCCCCAGCATGGGCGATTGCTCTAAGACAACGAGGGTAGAGGTCTGCGCGGGACAGAATTTTCAGTCCCGCTCCCGCCCGCTCCCCCATTGTGCAGTCCCGCTCCCGCCCGCTCCCGCAAAGAATTATGATTTTCAGTCCCGCGCCTGCCATATTTTGTCCCGCTCCCGCCCGCAAATCCCGCATGATGCAGACGTTCGCGTTATTTCTCACAAAAGTTCTTGTCATTGGCTTGGAGAATTAAACATGCTGAGCTTAGCTGAGCTCTCCACTGACCGATCCTTCATTTATTGTAAGTTTATTGTTTAGACTCTGACATTCTGCTGACACATTCCAAGTTGAGCGCTGCATGCGCTCATGATTGACAGCTCTCGCTTTGATTGACAGCTCTCGCTTTGATTGACAGCTCTCGCTTTGCGCACTCGCACTCCCACTTCCGAGTCTGTGGCGTTATGATTCCAACCGCGATTTCATTCTCCTCTCATATGAAGTGCTGCGCAACTACAACCAGCTCCTCACTGTCTATTTCTAGCTTTAAATTGAACAATCTGTGTGATACACAGTCCTTTTTAATACTAGTTAACAGGGCCGGTTCTGGAGGGGTAGCAACGGTAGCATTTGCACCCGGGACTGGTGTGGAGAGGGGCCCCAAAAAATAAGATAAAATAAAAAATAAAGAGTTCTCTCTGCTCCTGAATAAGTGCATTACTGAGTGTCTCTGAGCAAAGGAGAGCCTGAACGTTGCAACCTCCCTATTGGCTGTTTATTGGTTGTTTGTAAAAATGTATCAATTGTTGCCCTTCCCACGGGAATCATCGCGGGCTCGAGAGACGAGACCTGACAAGTTAGTTCGTTGGTAGCAGAACAAAATGTCTGGACACAAATCGGGTTTTCAGAAAAGGAAAGAAAATAAGCGCAGGGTCGAAAATACAAAAAAGGAGGCAGAAAATGCAAAACGAGTATACTGTATACTTCTTGGCTTAGTAGACGAACAGAAGAAATCGAGGACACAGGGATGGTTACTTTTTAAGGCAGCCCGCCGTGGCTGCGCAGGCTGTCAGTTGTGTCATTGAACGGTTACTTTTTAAGGCAGCCTGCCATGGCTGCAGGCTTATTTATTATAGCCCATTTAGTTAAAATAGTTGATGTAAAATGTTTATAGTTATAGTTATGTGATGGTTGTCCTGATTTAGACTGGTGTGTGTGTGTGGGGTTTTTTTTTGGGGGGGGGGGGTGCGCGATGTTGCAACCGGGTCCAGATTAGGGCAGAACCGGCCCTACTAGTTAATACTTTTTAATTCTTAGGACTAATACTCTTGACTTTTTAACGGTAAATGTACCTCATTTTAAAGCAGCACTTACTTCTGAAGCACTGTGAGCTTCACTAGAGGAGCTCTGCTCTTCTGCCATGATCGGAGACCTCAAACACGGAAGAGCGGAAAGGAATCGGAAACGTACGCGAGATTAGACCACATCCGCAAATTTAGGCATCTTAAAATGTTTTTATTAATGCCAAATAAAATATCCAGCACAAATTATATATGATAGACATAAATTAATAATTTATAAATTTTATTTTAAACACGTTTTTAGTTAGTGGGACTGCAGCTTATCACCTCTCCCGCCTGCGCCCGCATTGTGCACTCGCCCTCCCGCCCGCGCCCGCAATGAGCTTTCAAAATTTGGCCCGCACCGCACTGCTTTGCGTCGGGTCCCGCAGGACTCCCGCGGGAGTGCAGGGCTCTAAACGTGGGAGGCTCAGCCTCCTCTAAAAATGACGAACATCATGTAGGATGAATTGCGCTAGGCTTATGTTATAGCCGACCTTATAACATTGCTATTTCAGATCCAGAATCATAGAAATATATGTGCCTAACCCAACTACAGTGCGAAATCATTCCGTTATAACTTTCCCCAGTTCACCTAATGTGTGTGTGAGTTTTTCCCCCTCGTGACAGCGCGATGCAGCCCAGCCTCAGTGGACTTCAATGGCATTTGGGAGCTATGCGCTTTTCAATATCAAAATGCAAGACGATTATTGGACAAATACTGCGAAAACGCCCGCCCACGGAGTCCCACGGAGTCCCAGCCTCACAGTGGGAGGGACATGGCAAAGCTTTCCGCGAAGAGACTGGTGATTGGTGAAAGCGGCCGGATATTTTCTTTGATTGACAGCTCGTTTCAAATATAGACAGGCAGCGGTGAATCTCAGTTCAGTCCCATGCGGATTCGCAAGTGCTGTGGTGTATTGTAAGAGATCAGCTTACATTTCGATTTCATTCATTACATACGGTTTCTACCAGCTTTTTTAGTTTGTATATATTTTCATTGTAAATAAAGTGTAAATATAGTGTTGTCAAGTTTGCTATCTTAGTTCCAGAAATTTCGTTTATTTGAGTGACTGAACTTGAACTTGAGGGGGCTAGTCAGCTAGCAAGAAAGCTGCGCACGGATGCCAAGCATTGCTGATTTAATTTTGGCGAAGCCATTTGCCAGTCTTCCTTTCGAGGAAAAAATTTTAATTAAAGAGCAGGGTAGACCAACGCCTCAAATTGACTTGGTGAAAAAGGTAGGGAATAATACTCGTTCCTTTCAGCTCTCCTGGTACGAGAAAGTGAATTGGCTAACAGCAAGTGTGTTAGGGTTTTGCTGGGATTTGAACCTGATTCGTTGGTGTGCTAATCCAGCAAACCCCCACTAGGCCACCAGGGGGATGACTCAAATGCAGAGGCGTAAATAGAAAAAGTATCAAAAGGTTTATTTACAATATGTACAAAAAATATTCAAAAAGTAAAAATACAAAAACGCTCAGAAGATATAAGGGAAAAAATAAAAAAAAATCCAAAAGTACAAAACAAAAGCCAAAAAAACAGAAAAGAAAAGGCAAAAATACCAAAGCTCAGAAGATCCAAAAACACAGTAACTACTAGGTCCAAAAGAAAAGCAAAATGCAAAATAAAGAACACGGTACAGAGGAAACTGGAGATAAACATAACAGCACAAAGACTCCGTGACAAGAGGACTGAACTCAGGGGGTATAAATACACAAACTAAATTGAACACAGGTGAAGATAATCAGGATTAAACAGGCAATTAACACAAAACACAGGAACAGTGGCGGCCTCTAGAGGCCAAAATAAACATGACATGAAAAGGAAATAACAGCGGCCTCTAGAGGCCAAAACAGTCCTAGTCCTAACAGGACCCCCCCCCCCCCAGGAGTGTCTCCTGACGTTCCCAGGGCGATCCGGATGGGCCGAATGGAAGTCCCGACACAGTTCTTTATCTAGGACATCCCGAGCAGGAACCCAGCAGCGCTCCTCAGGACCATAGCCCTCCCAGTCCACCAGATATTGCAACCCGCCGCGGACCCGGCGGGAGTCAAGCAGGCGATGCACAGTGAACACAGTCTGACCCTGGAAGATGCGGGGGGGTGGGGGGTTCCTAGGGGCAGGGGCATACGTAGACGTCAGTACGGGCCGCAACAGGGAAACATGGAAAGTGGGGTTGATCCTCAGAGTCCGGGGCAACTGGAGCCGGTAGGAGACAGGGTTCACCCTGCACACCACCTTGAAGGGGCCAATGTAGCGAGGAGCAAGCTTGCGGTTCTCCACCCGCAGCGGAAGGTCCTTAGTGGACAGCCAAACCCGCTGCCCAGGGCGGAAAGCATGTGCAGGTCTTCTATGGCGGTTGGCCTGAGTCTGGTTGGTTCTGGAGATCTGTATGAGGGTCTTCCTGACCTTGCTCCAGGTCTTGCGACACCGTCTCACATATTGGTTGACCGAGGGCACCCCCGCGTCCTCCTCCTGGTCCGGGAACAGAGGTGGCTGGAACCCGAATTGGCACTGGAATGGCGACAGCTTGGTGGCCGATGACTGCAGGGTGTTGTGGGCGTACTCTGCCCATGGCAGCCAGGTGCTCCACGATGTCGGGTTATCCATAGCCAGGCCTCGCAGGGTGGTTTCCAGGTCCTGGTTGAGCCTCTCCGTCTGACCATTGGACTGTGGGTGAAACCCAGAGGAGAGGCTGGCAGTGGCTCCGATGACCTTGCAGAACCCGTGCCACACTCGGGAGGAGAACTGGGGCCCTCGGTCTGAGACGATGTCCTGTGGAAGACCAAAGACTCGGAAGACATGATTAAACATAAGTTTCGCTGTTTCAAGAGCAGAGGGGAGTTTGCACAGTGGTATGAAGCAGCAGGCCTTGGAGAATCTGTCAACTATGACCAAAATGACCGTGTTACCTTGTGACTCAGGGAGACCCGTGATGAAGTCGACTGCCACGTGGGACCAGGGACGCCGGGGAATGGTCAGAGGATGCAGGAGACCCTGGGGACGCTGTCGTGGGTTCTTGGTTCTGGTGCAAACCTCACAGGACAGGACAAATGACCTTACTTCCTTCTCCATGTTAGGCCACCAGAAGCGTCTTTTCAGGAAGTCCAGGGTCCTCCGAGCTCCCGGGTGGGCGGTGAGAGAGGAAGAGTGACCCCACTGGAGAACCTTGGCCCGGGCTTGATGTGGGACGTACAAGAGGCCCGGTGGCCCCGTCCCAGGACCGGGGTCCTGGCGTTGGGCTCGTCGGACAGCCTCCTCAATACCCCAGCGAACAGGGGCCACAATCCGGGACACAGGGATAATAGGCCCGACTTCATTCTCCCTGTTAGTGGCAGAGAACAGCCTGGACAGTGCGTCAGGTTTGGTGTTCTTGGAGCCGGGGCGGTACGAGAGGGTGAAGTCAAACCAACTGAAAAACAGGGCCCACCTAGCCTGTCGAGGGTTCAGTCTCTTGGCTTGCTGGAGGTACTCCAGGTTCTTGTGGTCAGTCCAAACCAGGAATGGATGTTGCGCTCCCTCCAGCCAGTGCCTCCACTCCTCAAGGGCCAGTTTGACCGCTAGCAGTTCTCGATCCCCCACATCGTACCGGGACGCCGCAGGACTCAGGCGGTGGGAGAAGTAAGCGCAGGGGTGCAGCTTTCCTTCCGAACGTTGAGAGAGCACCGCGCCAACACCACTGTCCGAGGCGTCCACCTCCACAATGAATGGTTGGGAGGTGTCCGGGAGGACCAGAATGGGTGCCATGCAGAAGCGGTCCTTGAGGTCTTTGAACGCCTTTTCCGCCTGAGGAGACCAGACATAAGATCCACCTGTCCCTTTGGTGAGGTCCAACATGGGTGCTGCTACAGAACTGAAGTTCCTGATGAACTTGCGGTAGAAGTTAGCGAATCCTAAGAACCGCTGAACCTCCTTAACAGACTTGGGAGTAGGCCAGTCCCAGACGGCCAGGGTCTTGGCAGGGTCCATTTGGAGTTGGCCTGTCCGTACAATAAATCCCAGAAAGGAGACCTCGGGAACATGAAATTCGCATTTCTGGGCCTTGGTGAACAGATTGTTCTGTAGCAGCCTCTGGAGAACCTGGCGGACATGGTGGCGGTGCTCCTGCACGGTCTTGGAAAAGATAAGGATGTCGTCGAGGTAGACAAAAACGTACAGGTTAATCATGTCCCTTAAGATGTCGTTGATTAAGGCCTGAAAAACAGCTGGTGCGTTGGTGAGTCCGAAGGGCATCACCTGGTATTCGTAGTGCCCAGATGGGGTGTTAAAGGCAGTCTTCCACTCGTCTCCCTGTCAGATACGGATGAGGTGGTATGCATTCCGTAGGTCCAACTTGGTGAAGACGGTGGTGCCTTGGAGCAGGTCGAAAGCAGTGGGCATCAGCGGAAGGGGATATCGGTTGCGCACAGTGATCTTGTTCAGGCCCCTGTAGTCAATACATGGTCGGAGCCCCCCATCCTTCTTGCCGACAAAGAAGAAGCCGGCACCAGCAGGTGAGGTGGAGGGTCGAATGAACCCAGAGACCAGGGCGTCTTTGAGGTATTCCTCCATGGCCTTACGTTCTGGCTGAGAGAGGGAAAACAGTCTGCCATGAGGAGGGGTAGTCCCAGGGAGCAAGTCGATGGCACAGTCGTAGGCCCGGTGCGGAGGAAGAATGGAGGCCCTGCTCTTGCTGAATACCTCCTTGAGATCCCAGTACTCTGTGGGAACTTGAGATAACTCGGTGAGATCAGGGGGCTCGGCAGGAAACACAGGAGAGCTAGAGAGCAGACAAGAGGCATGGCATGCAGGGCCCCATTCCACAATCTGGCTTGTTACCCAGTCTATGCGAGGGTTGTGGCGAGTAAGCCAAGGAAGGCCTAGAATAACTGGGAACTCAGGTGAAGGAATCAGGTGCAGGGATATTTCTTCCTTGTGACCTTGAGACTGGAGGAAGACTGGAGAAGTAACTTGGGTGACTCTTCCATCACCTAACGCTTGGCCATCGAGGGCAGACATAGACAGTGGGACTTCAAGAGGTGCAGTCGGAATATTGATGCTTTGGGCGAAGTGAATATCCATAAAGTTCCCAGCCGCCCCTGAGTCTAACAAAGCTTGACAAGAGTGGACAGACTCACCCCAGGAGATGGAGACCGGGATGTAGATTCCTTGGCCAGGGAGTCCGGGAGAGAGGGTAGGCCCCATCACAACCCTCCCTCGGCTGGACGGGGCGGTCCTTTTCCCAAGAGTTCGGGACATGATGCTCGGAAGTGACCAGGCTTGCCACAGTAGATGCAGCACTTGTCCCTCCTTCTGCGCTCCCTCTCAGATGCGGAGAGGCGAGTACGACCCACTTGCATGGGTTCTGGACAGTCACTGAAGGAGGTAGACAGTCTCCAGGTAGAGGTAGGGAGACTCAAGGGTTGGTGGCGTTCTCTCATCCTGTTGTCCAGACGAATAGCATGTGAGATGAGGGTTTCGAGGTCACTTGGGCATCCAATAGAGGCCAGACCGTCCTTGATGGGGTCAGACAGACCATGGTGGAAGGCTGACACCAGGGCAGTCTCGTTCCATCCACTTACTGCTGCGAGCATCCGGAACGAGATGGCGTAATCTGCGACGCTTCCTCCTTGCCGGATGGACATGAGCTTTCGGGCTGCGTCGGTACTGATGTCCGCCTGATCGAAGACCCGAAGCATCTCTTCAGAAAACAGCTGGAAATCAAGGCACTCAGGTCCCTGTCTTTGCCAGATAGCAGTAGCCCAGGCTCGTGCCTTACCAGCTAATAAGGTGATCACAAAGGCAATCTTGCGGCGATCCATAGTGTAGGTGGTAGGCTGAAGCTCAAAGGTGAGTTGACACTGGGTAAGGAACTCTCAGCACTCACTGTGCTTGCCATCGTACCTCTGTGGTGCAGGAAGGCTGGGTTTGCGAGGTGAAGAAGGCAACATGGCAGGAGGCACAGGAGCTGGATCAGGAGATGCAGGCAGAGATGTCAGCTGTGCCAGGGTTTTCCCAATTTGCTAAAGTTCCTCGTGGCGAGCAAGGGCCTCACGTTGGCTGGCCCATGAGCCTGTCCATGAGCGTCCATGGTCGCTCCGAAGCGTGTCAAAGCTGCCATAATTCCCTGAAGGTTGGCCGGGTAGACAGTTGAAGCAGCCTCTGCTGAGTCGGTCATGACGGAGTCTTTCTGTTAGGGTTTTGCTGGGATTCGAACCTGGTTCATTGGTGTGATAATCCAGCAAACCCCCACTAGGCCACCAGGGGGGTGACTCAAATGCAGAGGCATGAGGCGGAAGTAGAAAAAGTATCAAAAGGTTTATTTACAATATGTACAAAAAATATCCAAAAAGTAAAAATACAAAAACGCTCAGAAGATATAAGGGAAAAAATAAAAAAATCCAAAAGTACAAGACAAAAGCCAAAAAAAAAACAGAAAAGAAAAGGCAAAAATACCAAAGCTCAGAAGATCCAAAAACACAGTAACTACTAGGTCCAAAAGAAAAGCAAAATAAAGAACACGGTACAGAGGAAACTGGAGATAAACATAACAGCACAAAGACTCCGTGACAAGAGGACTGAACTCAGGGGGTATAAATACACAAACTAAATTGAACACAGGTGAAGATAATCAGGATTAAACAGGCAATTAACACAAACACAAAACACAGGAACAGTGGCGGCCTCTAGAGGCCAAAATAAACATGACACGAAAAGGAAATAACAGCGGCCTCTAGAGGCCAAAACAGTCCTAGTCCTAACAAAGTGACCCACATCAACAACAGTAAATAGGCTACTTTAGTAATATGTCATGGATGGACCAAAAATATAGAATCCATTTAAAATGTTTATGCTGAGTATATTATATTGGAATATATATTTCTCTGGATATGAATTAAACACAGCTACAATTTGGAAAACATTTTATACAAAAACACAGCCGAGAACATTTCACACTACAGACCTAGATTAAAAGTGAAGGGTTATCAAAATTGTCAATAAAACATTTCTCAGTCAAAATAAGTAAAATATAGGGAAAGTGTGTTTGAATGAAATGTGTGGCACCCAGCTCTATGTTTGGCTCCCCAAGGTCAGTGCTTGTGCCTATTCCAGAACACTCTGCTGTTACTGCTGAGGTTCCTGACAAAGAGCTGCTTTCAATAATGATCAATTTTTAAACAACATGCCACAATTTTAAAATATAAAGTGTTAAAATATACCCCCCCCCCCCAACACCACCATCATGTATATTGGACAGTAGGCTAATGGGCCAAAAGAACTTGTTATTTCACAGTTTGTGACCCTGCCAACAATCAGCCAGATCAGAGGCAAGAGTATGGGCAAAATTGATGTGTTTTTTCTTTTTTCTCTTAAAATCTGGAAATATTGTAACCGACCAGCCTCCCCATTTGAAAGACTACCAGCCACCACTGCTCCCCAGGTGTGGTCGACCAACAAAGATCACTCCAAGAGCAAGGCATGTAATAGTCAGCGAGGTCACAAGGGACCCCAAGGTAACTTCTAAGCAACTGAAGGTCTCTCACATTGGCTAATGTTAATGTTCATGAGTCCACCATCAGGAGAACACTGAACAACAATGGTGTGCATGGCAGGGTTGCAAGGAGAAAGCCACTGCTCTCCAAAAAGAACACTGCTGCTCGTCTGCAGTTTGCTAAAGATCACGTGGACAAGCCAGAAGGCTATTGGAAAAATGTTTTGTGGACGGATGAGACCAAAATAGAACTTTTTGGTTTAAATGAGAAGCGTTATGTTTAGAGAAAGGAAAACACTGCATTCCAGCATAAGAACCTTATCCCATCTGTGAAACATGGTGGTGGTAGTATCATGGTTTGGGCCTGTTTTGCTGCATCTGGGCCAGGATGGCTTGCCATCATTGATGGAACAATGAATTTTGAATTATACCAGCGAATTCTAAAGGAAAATGTCAGGACATCTGTCCATGAACTGAATCTCAAGAGAAGGTGGGTCATGCAGCAAGACAGTGACCCTAAGCACACAAGTCATTCTACCAAAGAATGGTTAAAGAAGAATAAAGTTAATGTTTTGGAATGGCCAAGTCAAAGTCCTGACCTTAATCCAATCGGAATGTTGCGGAAGGACCTGAAGCGAGCAGTTCATGTGAGGAAATCCACCAACATCCCAGAGTTGAAGCTGTTCTGTACAGAGGAATGGGCTAAAATTCCTCCAAGCCGGTGTGCAGGACTGATCAACAGTTATCGGATACGTTTAGTTGCAGTTATTGCTGCACAAGGGGGTCACACCAGATACTGAATGCAAAGGTTCACATACTTTTGCCATTCACAGATATGTAATATTGGATCATTTTCCTCAATAAATAAATGACCAAGTATAATATTTTTGTCTCATTTATTTAACTGGGTTCTCTTTATCTACTTTTAGGACTTGTGTGAAAATCTGATGATGTTTTAGGTCATATTTATGCAGAAATATAGAAAATTCTAAAGGGTTCACAAACTTTCAAGCACCACTGTACATATATATATACACACTATATTCGCTCACCTGCCTTGACTCACATATGAGCTTAAGTGACATCCCATTCCTAATCCATAGGGTTCAATATAACGTCGGTCCACCCTTTGCAGCTAGAACAGCTTCAACTCTTCTGTGAAGGCTGTCCACAAGGTTTAGGAGTGTGTTTATGAGAATTTTTGACCATTCTTCCAGAAGCGCATTTGTGAGGTCACACACTGATGTTGGACGAGAAGGCCTGGCTCTCAGTCTCTGCTCTAATTCAGCCCAAAGGTGTTCTATCAGGTTGAGGTCAGGACTCTGTGCAGGCCAGTCAAGTTCATCCACACCAGACTCTGTCATCCATGTCTTTATGGACCTTGCTTTGTGCACTGGTGCACAGTCATGTTGGAAGAGGAAGGGGCCAGCTCCAAACTGTAAAAACAGTCTGCATGCCTAGGTGCTTGATTTTATACACCTGTGGCCATGGAAGTGATTGGAACACCTGATTCCGATAATTTGGATGGGTGAGCAAATACTTTTGGCAATATCGTGTGTATATATATATATATATATATATATATATATATATCATCTCATCTCATTATCTGTAGCCGCTTTATCCTGTTCTACAGGGTCGCAGACAAGCTGGAGCCTATCCCAGCTGACTACGGGCGAAAGGCGGGGTACACCCTGGACAAGTCGCCAGGTCATCACAGGGCTGACACATAGACACAGACAACCATTCACACTCACATTCACACCTACAGTCAATTTAGAGTCACCAGTTAACCTAACCTGCATGTCTTTGGACTGTGGGGGAAACCGGAGCACCCGGAGGAAACCCACGCGGACACGGGGAGAACATGCAAACTCCGCACAGAACCCGGACCTTCTTGCTGTGAGGCGACAGCGCTAACCACTACACCACCGTGCCGCCCGTATATATATATATATATATATATATATATATATATATATATATATATATATATATATATATATATACACACACATTCACACCTCAGGGAAATGTAGATTCCACATAATGGCATGGTTTTTTGAGGCAGCAATGCTATCTGCTACACCACCATGCCACCCTCTATTTAAAAATTGAGCAAATGTATCTACAATTTATTTATTTACAGTAAAACATTTATGCAAGTGCTACATGCTGAGTCTAGTATAGGAGTATTTAAACACTGCTTTGCAGGCTTCACATGACCGAGTAAAGTGCATGAAACTGCATTTGGGTCATTACATAAATTGAGGACAAACACAAGACTGGGCTAAATTGTGTCATTTTTTTTACAGTAATTTCTGAAGATTTAACACTGGCTCATATCACGTCAAACTGTTAACATTTAATAAGAACAATACTCCATCAAGCAATAATTAAACTGACAGCAGAAATAAGAGCAGACAATTCAAACTTCCTCACCTCTAAGAAATGATATCTTCTTCCACCAAATAATACTCTCGGAAATGTTATATATTTTGCAACTGATTTCTTTTTAAAAGGATAAAAGAAGAAGAAGAAGAGGAAACAATGATAAATCGCTTGCTTAAAGGAATGTAGTTGCAAATACTGCATGTGTAAATGCTTTGGACGTTGTCCCTATAATTCTTTTAAAAGTTAGATTTTGGCCCCATACACTTTTGAAATTCTTTTTTGCAAGAACTTATGCAAAAACCTGTCCAAAAATTTGCTAAAAATGTCACATACGGTACACCATGTGGAAACAGAGTTGAATAAGTCGATTTGATGAGACTTGTTCATCGAGTCATTTAAATTTGAGATAATGATTGAAGTGTTCGTGTGTCCTAGAAGATAATGATGCTCTGATCTGTAACAGTATTATATACACTCAAGTATAAATAGCTAAAAGTTGTCTAGGATATACTGTATATAAGACTCAGTGTGTTTCATCATGAACCCATCCATTACTTTATTACTACTTCTTGAATAAATATCAAAGTATTCATTAGTAGTTTATAGTAGTGATTTAGATGTTAATACAATACTCATTAATTCCTGCTTAGTTCCTAAATACAGTGCCCTTGGTTAATTTGAAAGCATTCCTGGTCCACCTTGACCTGGCTGCTCAATAAACATTCTTTCAGGTTCATATCAAGTTGCCTGTTCTATGTCCTTAGACGACAGTCTGAAACCAAGATGCCCCATTAACAACTGGCAAAGAAGAGTTTCTGACTTTGTAAAAGACTTTAGGCTCACTGGACAAATGCAAATCAAGTCTTTTCCTGCCATTAATTGTTGAATATCATCTGTCAGATTTACGCTTCTATAAAAGCACAATGGACAAAGAGTTGCTTGAACTTGAGATGCCTGAAATCCATGATGGTCTTTCCAGATATGGGTCCAGTCGATGGATAAAAGATTGAAAGGCCTCGCCACTAGAGTGATCATTATCACTGGTCTCTTCTCTCATTCTTTTGCTAAGGATACGTGTTCTCCCTCCATTCTGCAGCTGTGCCATCCAAAAAGGGTTCTTTAGTTGATGTCCATATTGCAGCCTGAGCCTCCACACTGTGACTTTATTGTGTAGACCCATTTGCTCACTCTCCCTGCTTTGTTTATCAGGAACTTAGTGATTGATGTGCTGTGTTCCTATGATAACATCTGCTTAGCCAGAGAGAGGAGGGGAAAAGATGAAGTCAAACACACTAATCAGAGAGTATAGAGAGTGTTGAGCGAGGTCATTCATTGGGCACAACGTGTTTCTAAGCAATTTTGTACGTGACCAAGTAGGTGTGTGGAGCAACGTGTGTTTTGTAGGGTGTAATCGGTTTAATCTAAAATGTTCAACATTCAAAATTATATTTAAAAGCATTTGTTATTGCTACAAAATCTGTTCAAAATGAACTGTAACTACTACGGTTTAGTTAGGAACATATTAGGAACATGAAGCAGCCTTGGGCCCAAAGGGTCGCTGGGTCAATTCCCTGGACTGGCAGGAAAATCCATGGTTGAATTGCCCTTGAGCAAGGCACCTAATCCCCAACTGCTCCCCATGCCCTGGGTGTGTGTGTACTCATTGTATGTCGCTCTGGATAAGAGCGTCAGGTAAATCCCTGTAATGTAATGTAACATATTGCAAACCAGCCAATTATCCCCCGCCCAAACGAACTTTGGTGGGGGATACAGAAATGGGTTCTGTCCGTCCATCCATCTGGCTGTCCGTCTGGTCACGTTTTCGCTTCTGGGCTATATCTTTAAAACTACTGAAGATATCTTCATGAAACTTTGTATACATATCAAGCAATATGTGAACTGGTGCCTTTTTCTATTTTGGATTTTTGAAAAAAAAAATTCAAATTTTTACTTACAAAATAGATTTTGACTTAATTTCTAACAGCAATGTTCGTTTCCGGAGCATATATCCAAAACTATTCATGATACGGATTTGAAACTTGGTATACATGTTAACAAGGTGATGTAGATGTGCCTTTTCATGCTAAGAAATTTGAGAATTTTTAATTTTTTATGTTTCCATGAAAACAATTTCAGACTTAATCTCTCAGGTTAGTCTTAGGGGTAGGTTTTGTTTCCGGAGCAGAACTTGAAAACTATGAGTGATATGGTCTTGAAAGTTGGTATATGTGTTGATTAAGTAATGTATATGTGTCTTTTGTTACGAAGAAATGTGAGAAATTTTCATTTTTTGCTCACCTGGACCAAAGGTCCCGTGGGATTATGCCATGGGCTGCTGAGGTCAGTGTAAAGAGGTCGGGTTGGTTTCCTGCGGCAGAACTTGAAAAATGTGACAAATAATATCTTGAAACTTGGTATATAGTTGGTATATAGGGCGGGGGATATAGATGACTCTGTCTTCTTGTTTATTTATCATAAAACAGGAAATCGTACATCAATTGGTTCCAGTCTATCTCGGCTCTATTCTTTTCTATTGGTATCAGGCTGTGCTCAAATTTAAAAAGGGGCACATGGATCAAGATGTTCAAACATCAACTACAGCATAACCTGCTGAACTATCCATCCATTATCCGTAACCACTTATCCTGTGCAGGGTCATAAGCAAGCTGCAGCCTATCCCAGCTGACTATGGGAGAGAGGCGGGGTACACCCTGGACAAGTCGTCAGATCATTGCAGGGCTGACACATAGAAAAACACAACCATTCACACCTACAGTCAATTTAGAGCCAACAATTAACCTAACCTGCATGTCTTTGGACTGTGGGGGAAACCGGAGCACCTGGAGGAAACCCACGCGGACACGGGGAGAACATGCAAACTCCACACAGAAAGGCCCTCGCCGGCCACGGGGCTCGAACCCAGGACCTTCTTGCTGTGAGGCGACAGTGCTAACCACTACACCAGCATGCAGCCCCTGCTGAACTATAGCATCCAATATTCAAATGTAAAGGGAATCATATGACAAACCAAATCATACTTTATGATCATATCTTAGAACAGTTTGGTATTTATGAAAATGTATTACTGTAATTATTACTGCATGATTTCCTGAAGAGGGCGGCACGGTGGTGTAGTGGATAGCACTGTCGCCTCACAACAAGGAGGTCCGGGTTCGAGCCCCGTGGCCGGCGAGGGCCTTTCTGTGCGGAGTTTGCATGTTCTCCCCGTGTCTGCGTGGGTTTCCTCCGGGTGCTCCGGTTTCCCCCACAGTCCAAAGACATGCAGGTTAGGTTAACTGGTGACTCTAAATTGACCGTAGGTGTGAATGTGAGTGTGAATGGTTGTCTGTGTCTATGTGTCAGCCCTGTGATGACCTGGCGACTTGTCCAGGGTGTACCCCGCCTTTCGCCCGTAGTCAGCTGGGATAGGCTCCAGCTTGCCTGCGACCCTGTAGAACAGGATAAAGCGGCTACAGATAATGAGATGAGATGAGATTTTCTGAAGACGTGTAATACCATAGGCCTAAACGTGACAACAAACAAACAGCTGAGAGATGACCTGACTGCTTTGAAACACAAATTAAACTTGCTATTTCTCAACATCGCAGAAAAGCCATCTCTGTATGAAGTATGAAAATAGCTCACTTGTTGTGTCACATCAGATATTATAATGGTTCAGATTTTAATTTAAACTGGCTGTTATGGAGAACACGAAATTACCTAGTTTCTTGTTTGTGAGTCCCCCCACAATCCAAAGACATGCAGTTAGGTTGACGTGGGGCGGCCTTGGGCTGAGGTGCCCTTGAGCAAGGTACCGAACCCCTGACTGCTCTCCGGGCGCTGTGTGTGGCTGCCCACTGCTCTGGGTGTGTGTGTGTGTGTTCACTGCTTCAGATGGGTTAAATGCAGAGGATGAATTTCACTGTGCTTAAAGTGTGCATGTGACAAATAAAGGTTTCTTCTTCTTCTCTGTCGCTGACTGCTGTTTCTTCAAATTTATGGTTATGCACGAGCTGGTGGTTATGTGCTTAATTTCTATTGGCTAATGGACTCTTCATTCAAAGAGGGATGGAGAGCACAAACAGATAACATAACAAACCCATGGCTACAGGCAACTTCAGCCTTCAGCTTATGAGTGGCAGCCTGATGGGCATTTTTAAAGTGACACAGGTCGATGTGCTGGTTCAGGAATCGTTTAATCCACTCCCCTTTCTGAATTGTTTGAGCTTATACCCATCCCCATAGCTGGTATGCATCTTTTTTCAATATATTTTATTTCTTAATGTGGGGTGTCCTAACCATGTGTGAGTCTGTTTACAAACCACTCGGCAGCCAAGAAAGCAAGAAACCTTTATTTGCCATAATGCACACTTCAAGCACAGTGAGAGTCATCCTCTGCATTTAACCCATCTGAAGCAGTGAGCACATGTGCACACACACCCAGAGCAGTGGGCAGCCATACTACAGCACCCAGGGAGCAGTCAGGGGTTAGGTACCTTGCTCAAGGGCACCTCAGCCCAAGGCCACCCCATGTTAACCTAACTGCATGTCTTTGGACTGTGGGGAAAACCGGAGCACCCAGAGGAAACCCACACAGACACGGGGAGAACATGTAAACTCCACACAGAAAAGCCCCTGCCAGCGGCTGGGCTCGAACCCAGAACCTTCTTGCTGTGAGGCGGCAGTACTAACCCAGCAAACACAAAACGTTTATAAAACGTTTCATTTGGGTTGCATTAAGGTTAGGTTTTATTAAACGTTTATGAAACGTTTATAAAACGTTATACATATTCGGAGACTTCTGGCTAAAACAGATAATATTAAAATTTCTACAATTAATTGTGTGATTATAAACACTACATGATGACGTTTTTAAAAAGTATCAAAAAACATGGGAATAATTTTATGGAAAATAAGTGGTTGTATAAACATTTAATAAACGTTGAAAAAAAAACCTTCGATCTAGCTAAATATTTTTTAGATGTAGATCTAGATAGATAGATAAATCATTAAATGTGTGGCTCTAGTCTCGTAATTATCAAGTATGGTTTGAATAATTTGGATAGACGACCATTGGTCGTTTTATATTTGCTAAAATACACGCCCTTTTGGCCCTGGCATTTTGTTCGCTGGTTCCCTGCGCCTGCGCGACCTACGTCTTTGCGCAGGCGCAGGGACCAGAAGTAGCGCCATTTTGAGCGTGTTGCTGTTGGGACAAGATCGAGAAGGCCGGGTCCACTTAGAAGTTATCTTAGAAAATCTCCTTCATCGAAGGCTCGCAGTCTACTTTTCAAGAGTATCTTTATCATTTTTGCTGTTCATGAGGGCTTTATATGTAAATGTGAATATTGTCTATGTAAAAAAACTCTGCTCTCAAATTGGTTTTGTTGAACTTGCAAAGAGGAATGAAATAAACTTAAGTGCAATAACAAAAATGTGTTGTTATATTATAAGTTTAACAGGTATTAACATGTTTCTAATAACGTTTCTAAAACATTAAAGAAACGTTTTACTATTGTTTTTAAATGGTTTTAAGAAACGTTTATACAATGTTTTAAAAAACGTTTCTGAAACGTTTCCAGAATGTTGTATGATGGTTTCCAGAATGTTTTTCAAACGTTTATATAACGTTTTTTCAAACGTTTATAAAATGAAAAAATTGTCCACAAATTTTCGTTTTATAAACGTTATTTTGTAACGTTTCTGAAATGTTAGCCAAATGTTTATACAACATTATATAAACGCTTTTGTGTTTGCTGGGTAACCACTACACCACTGTGCCGCCAATTCAGAAAAGTCACGTGAGATCATGCGTGGGTCAGAGGTAGTGACCGCGGAGCCACAACAAACATGGCGGATCGCCCAGCTCGAACAACAACTCCTAAATCGAGACAAAAAAATTATGATTTTAAGGAAGTATCTGACATTGTCAGAGGCAAAATGCACCAGAAAAGTGAGGGAAAAAACATGGCAGACAAGCCGAATAAATATTGCTGGCCAGCTTTCCTAATGGAAGGCCGAAAAGGCAAAAACAAATATGGCATCAGATACCAACTTCGCCAAGATGCTGCTGGACAGGTGAGGGATAGACAATGACAGCTTGCAAAATAATACTAATTGGTATCTTTACTTATTACACCAACTTTTATACAGGTTAGAATTGAAATGTTCCAAATCTAAATGCACCCCTGAGCTTGAAGGCTCTCGAGCACTCGCTTCTGTTTCTGAGGCTGCTGGTTCCGCCATGTTTGTTGCAACCTCACTCATTTTAATATTATAATGAGAATAAAGTTCAGCCGTTTCTGTACCCAAGTGTAAACATTAGCGTGCAGTATTTTTTCAGCTTATTCTCCTTCACAGGCATGAGGCAGCGGGCAATAGTGTACGATTCAAGTACCTAGGGGTTATTTTAGCTCCACAGGGTACTATTCATCTTTTTAATACATTGACCCGTGTCACTTTAACTTATAGTTTAAATATTATGAATTGTTTTAATTCTCATTGATAAGGGCCATGGGCAGGCAAAAAACAAACAAACAAACAACAACAACAGCAAATGCCTTGCCAAAAAGGGCACTATGGCCATCAAGGGTAAAAGGTGCAGGTGCTTGAGCACCTAAAGCCTACCCATCCTACCCTCTGCACCCCACCCCCTGCATCCTACTCCCTGCACCACCATATTCTTGTTGGCATTTGCGGTAATGTTCATGTAGCATTCACTCCAGTGCCAAATATACAACCCCGATTCCAAAAAAGTTGGGACAAAGTACAAATTGTAAATAAAAATGGAACACAATGATGTGGAAGTTTCAAAATTCCATATTTTATTCAGAATAGAACATAGATGACATATCAAATGTTTACACTGAGAAAATGTATCATTTAAAGAGAAAAATTAGGTGATTTTAAATTTCATGACAACAACACATCTCAAAAAAGTTGGGACAAGGCCATGTTTACCACTGTGAGACATCCCCTTTTCTCTTTACAACAGTCTGTAAACGTCTGGGGACTGAGGAGACAAGTTGCTCAAGTTTAGGGATAGGAATGTTAACCCATTCTTGTCTAATGTAGGATTCTAGTTGCTCAACTGTCTTAGGTCTTTTTTGTCGTATCTTCTGTTTTATGATGCGCCAAATGTTCTCTATGGGTGAAAGATCTAGACTTCAGGCTGGCCAGTTCAGTACTCAGACCCTTCTTCTATGCAGCCATGATGCTGTAATTGATGCAGTATGTGGTTTGGCATTGTCATGTTGGAAAATGCAAGGTCTTCCCTGAAAGAGACGTCATCTGGATGGGAGCATATGTTGCTTTAGAACCTGGATATACCTTTCAGCACTGATGGTGTCTTTCCAGATGTGTAAGCTGCCCATGCCACATGCACTAATGCAACCCCATACCATCAGAGATGCAGGCTTCTGAACTGAGCGCTGATAACAACTTGGGTCGTCCTTCTCCTCTTTAGTCCGAATGACACAGCGTCCCTGATTTCCATAAAAAACTTCAAATTTTGATTCGTCTGACCACAGAACAGTTTTCCACTTTGCCACAGTCCATTTTAAATGAGCCTTGGCCCAGAGAAGACGTCTGCGCTTCTGGATCATGTTTAGATATGGCTTCTTCTTTGAACTATAGAGTTTTAGCTGGCAACGGCGGAGGGCATGGTGAATTGTGTTCACAGATATTGTTCTCTGGAAATATTCCTGAGCCCATTTTGTGATTTCCAATACAGAAGCATGCCTGTATGTGATGCAGTGCCGTTTAAGGGCCCGAAGATCACGGGTACCCAGTATGGTTTTCCGGCTTTGACCCTTACGCACAGAGATTCTTCCAGATTCTCTGAATCTTTTGATGATATTATGCACTGTAGATGATGATATGTTCAAACTCTTTGCAATTTTACACTGTCTAACTCCTTTCTGATATTGCTCCACTATTTGTCGGCGCAGAATTAGGGGGATTGGTGATCCTCTTCCCATCTTTACTTCTGAGAGCCGCTGCCACTCCAAGATGCTCTTTTTATACCCAGTCATGTTAATGACTGTGGCAGCAAGGGCGTGGTCAAGCGTCGGTCTGTGACCGAAGGGCGGAGTCAGGGAAGGTAAGTGGCAGAATCACTACACCTGATGTCAATTAACCTGTTTGTGTGTCTTCCCCAGTGACCGCACCCTATATAAGGAGGGAGAGAGAGAAGGAAGGGAGCTCTCTCCTGAACCAGACGACTAATGTGTGTGTGCGCGTGTGTCTGGGTGACTGGGAATTTGTGTGTGTGACTGAAAAGTAACACAATAAAAGAGTTTTTGGCAACTCAGTTCTGGTCTGCCAAACTTCTGTGCTCCACTCCACTCCCCCCGCTCAAAGTCTTACAATGACCTATTGCCAATTGACCTAATGAGTTGCAATCTGGTCCTCCAGCTGTTCCATTTTTGTACCTTCAACTTTTCCAGCCTCTTATTGCCCCTGTCCCAACTTTTTTGAGATGTGTTGCTGTCATGAAATTTCAAATGAGCCAATATTTGGCATGAAATTTCAAAATGTCTCTGTGGCAGTGGGGGCGTGGCCAAGCAGCAGTCTGTGAATGGAGGGCGGGGTCAGGGAAGGTAAGTGGCTAGTTCATTACACCTGTTGTTAATTTGTGTGTGTGTGTGTGTGTGTGTGTGTGTTGCAGGGATGGAGTATAAAGGGAGGGGGAGAGGAGAGAAGAGTCTCGCTCCCCAACCAGACGACTGATGAGTGTGTGCGTGTCTGTGTGACTGGGAGTTTGTTAAAAAAGCTGAAAAGCTGCAAATAAAGAGTTTTGTGAAACTCAGTTCTGGCCTGCCGTACTTCTGTGCTCAACCCACCCGCTCAACATACCACAGTGGTGCCGGAACCCGGGATGCACAGAAGGGAACCGCCCCATGGAGTCCTCCCTGTTCAAGGAGCTCATCCTGACCCTCGCTACCGCCCAGCAGAACCAGCATCAAGAGCTGATCACCCTCCGGAAGGAGCAGCAGCAGCGCTTCGAAGCCTTGATGCTGGCCCAGCAGGAAGATCGCCAGGCGTTCCGGCACCGGCTCACGTCAG
The DNA here is from genome assembly GCF_027579695.1 of Neoarius graeffei. Classification (NCBI taxonomy): domain Eukaryota; kingdom Metazoa; phylum Chordata; class Actinopteri; order Siluriformes; family Ariidae; genus Neoarius; species Neoarius graeffei. Next base: position 65,211,925 of record NC_083582.1, on the reverse strand, counting down.
CAGGGCCGCCGGCCGCCGCTGCCGCCACCCTCATGAAGATGGGACCGCAGGACAATCCGGAAGCGTTCCTTGCTCTCTTTGAGCAAACAGCCGAGGCGTGGGGGTGACCACTGGAGCAGCGCGCGGCACGCCTCCTCCCGCTCCTAACTGGTGAGGCACAGCTCGCAGTGCAGCAGCTCCCTGCTGACAGCCGGCTGGTCTTTCCCGATCTGAGGAAAGTCATCCTGCAGCGGCTCGGCCGATCCCCGGAACAACACCGTCAGCGCTTCCGGACACTGACACTGGAGGAGGTCGGCCGGCCGTTTGCATTTGGCCAGCAACTCCGGGATGCCTGCCGGCGGTGGCTGAGGGCGGAAGACCGCGACGCTGAGGAGATCATCGATCTGGTGGCACTGGAGCAGTTTATCTCTCAGCTTCCGGAAGGAACAGCAGAATGGGTCCAGTGTCACCGCCTGGTGTCGCTGGAATGAGCCATCGAGCTGGCGGAGGACCATCTGGAGGTGGCGCTGACGGCAGGCAGACGAGGCGCCTCCCCTCGCATCTCTTCCCCCTCTCTCCCTCTCTCTCTCCTGTCTCTTGTCCCCCTCTCCACCCCGTTCCCCTGCCACGAAGGCGGCGGCTGGCTCCTCCCCAGCCGGCCCGTCACACCCGTGGTGTCCTCCTATCTCCCTCTTCTGTGTCTGTGTTGTCTCCCCCTCAGGTGAGTGACACCCATAACACCAGTGCAGAGGGAAAGCCTGGGCCAGTGTGCTGGCGTGGTGGGGAATCGGAGCGTCTCCCGAATCAGAGCCCCGCAAGGGAGGTGGGGGCTGCCATCCGGATCCCCGACGTGCCAGAAACCGCCCCCGATCGGGCCGGAGCGTATCGCGTACTGGTGAGTATTCAAGGGGATACATATCACGCTTTGGTGGATTCCGGTTGCAATCAGACCTCAATTCACCAATGCCTGGTGCAAGGTGAGGCATTGGGGGGAGCACAAGCGGTGCACGGGGATGTTCACCATTACCCTCTAGTGTCTGTCCATATTCTATTCCGGGGCCAAACGCATAAAATGAAGGTGGCGGTTAATCCTCGTCTTACCCACTCGTTGATCTTGGGTACTGATTGGCTGGGATTTAAAGAATTAATGGAATATTTAACATGCAGTGGGTCCTGCCCTAGTAGGTCATGGGAAGATCCTGGTGTGGCATTGGCTGGAGAATCTGTCACAGAGCCGTCTGCGTCAACACCACGTCGAAGTGAGGAGCACTCCGCTCCTCCTCCCTCTCTCGGGGATTCCCTTGGGGATTTCCCATTAGAACAGTCGCGAGACGAGACTCTGCGGCATGCGTTTGACCAAGTGAGAGTAATCGATGGTCAAACTCTTCAGCCGAGCGCGGCGCCAACCTTCCCCTATTTTGCTATTATGAAAGATAGATTGTACTGAGTGACGCAGGACACTCAAACCAAGGAATGAGTAACCCAGTTGTTAATCCCAAAGAGCCATAGGGAACTCGTATTCCATGCGGCTCACTTTAATCCCATGGCTGGACACTTGGGGCAAGACAAAACACTAGCCTGAATAATGGCCCGGTTCTATTGGCCTGGGATTCGCGGGGATGTCCGTTGGTGGTGTGCAGCGTGCCATGAATGCCAATTAGTAAATACTGCGGCCACTCCAAAAGTGCCATTGCGCCCTCTTCCTCTAATCGAGACCCCGTTTGAGCGAATTGGGATGGATCTCATCGGGCCATTAGATCGGTCAGCATGGGGATATCGCTTTATTTTAGTTCTGGTGGACTATGCAACGCGATATCCGGAGGCAGTGCCTCTCCACAATATCTCAGCACGCAGTATTGCGGAAGCGCTCTTCCGCGTTATCTCCCGGGTTGGGATTCCGAAAGAAATCCTGACAGACCAAGGCACCTCGTTTATGTCACGCACACTGCGCGAGCTGTATGGGTTACTGGGGATTAAGTCCATCCGCACCAGTGTCTATCACCCACAAACGGATGGATTAGTAGAGTGATTCAACCAGACACTCAAAAACATAATCCGGAAATTTGTTAGTGAAGATGCACGTAATAAGTGGCTCGAACCCCTGTTGTTCGCAGTACGAGAGGTCCCGCAAGCCTCCACAGGGTTTTCTCCCTTCGCATTATTATATGGGTGTAAGCCGCGTGGCATTCTGTATGTGCTGCGGGAAAATTGGGAGGAAGGACCTTCACCGAGTAAAAATGAAATCCAGTACGTTCTTGACCTGCGCGCAAAACTCCACACCCTCACACAATTAACACAGGAGAATTTACGACAGGCACAAGAACGTCAAAGCTGGCTGTACGACAGGGGCACGCGCCTTAGAGAATTCACGCCGGGAGAAAAAGTACTCGTATTATTGCCCACGTCGAGTTCTAAATTAGTCGCCAAGTGGCAAGAGCCCTTCGAGGTCACACGGCGAGTCGGGGATGTCGACTATGAGGTAAAGCGAACGGATAGGGGCGGGGCACTGCAAGTATACCACCTCAACCTTTAAAACGCTGGAATGAGAGGGTCCCCGTGGCGTTGGCGTCGGTCGTCCCGGAGAAGGCGGAGCTGGGGCCGGAGGTAAAAAAGATAACATCGCGGACCACTCCGGTCCCTTGTGGAGACCACCTCTCGCCGACCCAACTCACGGAGGTAGCCAGGTTGCAGAAGGAATTTTCCAATGTGTTCTCGCCCCTTCCGGGTCATACCCACCTCATAGAACACCACATTGAAATGCCCCCGGGGGTGGTAGTGCGTAGCCGCCCTTACCGCTTGCCCGAACACAAGAAAAAGGTGGTTTGGGACAAACTCAAGGCCATGCTCGAAATGGGCATAATCGAGGAGTCCCACAGTGACTGGAGCAGCCCAGTGGTCCTGGTTCCCAAGACTGATGGGTCGGTCCGGTTCTGTGTGGACTATAGAAAGGTCAACGCGGTGTCTAAATTTGATGCGTACCCAATGCCTCGCATTGATGAGTTGCTTGATCGGTTAGGCGCTGCTCGCTTTTATTCAACACTGGATCTAACCAAGGGATATTGGCAGATCCTCTTGACTCCTCTATCCCGAGAGAAAACGGCCTTTTCCACACCGTTTGGTTTACACCAATTCGTCACACTCCCCTTTGGGTTGTTTGGGGCACCCGCTACGTTCCAGCGGCTTATGGACAGGGTCCTCAGCCCTCATGCTGCCTACGCAGCCGCCTATCTAGACGACATAATAATCTATAGTCATGACTGGCCGCGGCACTTGGAACACCTGAGGGCTGTTCTAAAGTCGCTGAGGCGAGCGGGCCTCACAGCTAACCCGAAAAAGTGTGTGATTGGGCGGGTGGAAGTACGGTATCTGGGGTTCCACTTGGGTCATGGGCAGGTGCGTCCCCAAATTAACAAGACTGCAGCGATTGCGGCCTGCCCGAGGCCCAAGACCAAAAAGGAGGTGAGGCGGTTCTTGGGGCTGGCTGGCTATTATCGTAGGTTTATACCTAACTATTCGGATGTCACCAGCCCGCTAACCGACCTCACTAAAAAGGGGGCTCCAGATCCGGTCCAGTGGACGGAGCAGTGCCAACAGGCCTTCTCGGAGGTAAAAGCTGCACTGTGTGGGGGGCCACTTTTACACTCCCCTGACTTCTCTCTCCCCTTTATTTTACAGACTGATGCATCGGACAGGGGGTTGGGGGCTGTTTTGTCCCAGGAGGTGGAGGGTGAGGAGCGCCCGGTGCTGTACATCAGCCGGAAGCTGTCGATGCGCGAGAGCAAGTACAGCACAATTGAAAAGGAGTGTCTCGCCATCAAATGGGCGGTCCTCGCCCTCCGATACTACCTGCTGGGGTGCGCTTTCACTCTCTGTTCGGACCACGCGTCCCTCCAGTGACTCCACCGCATGAAGGATGCCAATGCGCGGATCACCCGTTGGTATCTTGCGCTCCAGCCATTTAAGTTCGAGGTGATCCACAGGCCGGGGGTGCAGATGGTGGTGGCGGACTTCCTGTCCCGTCGGGGGGGGGAGTCGGCTTCAGGCCGGACGGCTCCCCGGCCTGAGTCGGGCGGTGGGGGTATGTGGCAGCGGGGGCGTGGCCAAGCAGCAGTCTGTGAATGGAGGGCGGGGTCGGGGAAGGTAAGTGGCTAGTGTGTGTGTGTGTGTGTGTGTGTGTGTGTGTGTGTGTGTGTGTTGCAGGGATGGAGTATAAAGGGAGGGGGAGAGAAGAGAAGAGTCTTGCTCCCCAACCAGACGACTGATGAGTGTGTGCATGTCTGTGTGACTGGGAGTTTGTTAAAAAAGCTGAAAAGCTGCAAATAAAGAGTTTTGTGAAACTCAGTTCTGGCCTGCCGTACTTCTGTGCTCCACCCACCCGCTCAACATACCACAGTCTCACTTTCAACATTTGATATGTTGTCTATGTTCTATTGTGAATACAATATCAGTTTTTGAGATTTGTAAATTATTGCATTCCGTTTTTATTTACAATTTGTATTTTGTCCCAACTTTTTTGGAATCGGGGTTGTACAATTTATATCAGTTCATGACTCACTTTTGCCAACTGTATGAATTATTCTAATGACTTCCATCAGATACTTGTTCTGTGTGTGTGTGTGCGCGCGCGCGCGCGTGCACTAAGGTTCAGTTTGACCTGTGCATTCAGAATACAAAGTGTTTGCTTAGTGGGAGAGCATCGGTCTGGTCCTGATGCGCCTGAAAGCATTCCAAGCTGAAAGCCCTATCGGATCCTGTCTCACCAAGAATAAACAATATGGCTGGCAGATGCAGTTTGCTTAGGAATGGGAAAGTGCTGCATCATCTCTCTCTGCTTTGCCAAACAGACTCAGAAAAGGCCTGCTGTGTAATTTCGCCTTAAAAAATATGTCACACATATCTGTGACACACACATCGCTAAAAGATTTGGTCTGCGGGCTACAGTTTCTTGTATAAAATAAACAGTGAAGTGTTTTAATTTTCAGTAATTGAATTTGGTTATGATTGATTTTCACTGTTTTATTTTATTCGAGCATTTTTTTGGCGAACGGTTAAAAAACAGCAGCCTTGGCCCAAACAAAATCAGAATCTTGTATACCCCGCACTTTATCTCTCTATTTAAGAGTTTTTTAAATGGTGTAAAGTTCAAAACAGACACAAAATCATAAGTAAAGGAATGATTTTGAATAATAGCCTTTCATGGAACATTTTATATTCATATGATGAGCCAAAATATCTTGGTGCTCAGAGGGTCTGAACATCAAAACAACACAATAAATAACATGAATGGACTGAAGGCAATTTGCCTGCAGAGGAGATGGAGTGCTGTCGATCACCTGAGTTCTCATGGAGATGGAGGCAGTTTGCAGATGCCCAGGGCCTGGTTTAAAAAAAAAAATCATAACTCCATTAACTGCAAGAAACAGTGTACAATGTGATATTCCCTGGGGCACTGTGGGCATCTATTTTTGCAATGCAGCTATATTTTGGAATCAGATCTGATTTTTTTTAACAGAAATATTAAAAGGTAGACTGCCTTTTCAAGTGTAGGTCATAAAAAGAATTTCCCCATCACCCAATTATTTTTGTTTAGTGGACCGAAAGCTACTGAATTCGAATCACAGACTTCCAGTTTTATGAGGTTTTTTAAAATAGAACAATTAATGAATTTAGGGCCCTAAATTCTCCGCTATTTTTTCCTGCTTCACCATGACCCAATTCAAGATACGACGTCATGCGTCACGTAGTGGGCTTTCCCCGTTTGCGCAAGGCATTGTGGGATACAAATTTGAAATGGGAGAGGAACATGGAGGATGTGAATGAAACGTGAAAGACCGACTACAGTAACAGAAAACGAGAAGAAAAGACGTTATGTTATATACGAAGGAAAGGAAACGCAGGCCCAAACTAATAAATATCGGCGGTCAGCGAGCACCTCGGTGTGATCAGCTGTTCGTTTAGCGACAGAATGATGGAACTGTCAGTGCACGGTCAAAGGTAAATCTGTAGATGGCAGTAATGCAACACTGTGGATGCCAGCTGCTGTAAAACCCAAAAGAAGAAGGAAAAGAAGAAGAAGAAGAAGCAGGTAAACCTGCGCATGCGCACACGGACTTCCTCTGTCTGCTTGACTGCACGAAGCGAGCAATTTCATGCACATTATTTGCTCGGGAATCCCCTCAAATTAAATAACTTCCCGGCCACAGAATGGCCTGTTTTTTGAGACATTGCAGAAATAAACATATCACAATGACCAAATTTTAGAGGGAACTAAATTTCACCGATTTTATGAAATCGAAAGGCCGTATAGCTTTAATTCATGCTTCAAGGATATGCGCAGTGAATCATATCACAACTTCAGAATGAATCTAATACAGAGTCCTAGTCCTATATGCAGTTAACCACCATTATTGTTTATTATTTCATCAGTTATCAAAAAAATTATCAGATGGTATTATGAAAAAAACCCATCATTTATTGTGTTGAGTGGTCGTATTTTTTTTTATTACTTTGAAAATCCCTTGTACAAAACTCAAATAAATTTACCTTATGTGACAGAATATTTACTCTTTATTAGCGTCTTATAATAATTAATAACCAGTATTGATTTAGTTTCAGTCAATGACAAATTATTTTAATTAATTTTGTAAATCATATTTGGCTATATTGCATTTTTTTAATATTTAGTTTTTTGGGTTTGCTTTTTTTTTTTTTAACTTTCCTGTTGGGTAAATGTATTTTTGTCTATAGGGTGACATGAGCGTGAATTAAGGACAGTCCCAAGCAATACTGGCATGTCTGTGAGAGCGCATGGCACCACTGGACAGAGATGAGTTTGAGACATTAGCAGAAGCCTGTATTTGATGGCAAGGCCTTCGAGGATGAAGCGGTGCCCCTCTCAGAAGCAAGACATCCTTCACAACACCCCTGAAGCGTTTACTGACAAAGCAGTAGAGGAAGAAGTTCACGGCTGTGTTGAGCATGGCTAGCATGTTGGCCAGGTCATATGCCAAGTGCACACGCCAGTCTCTGTGCACCGATGCCACGTAAAGGTGGTAGAGCACCACGGCTGTACGGGGTGCCCACAGCACTGCAAACACAGATGTGATGGCCAGAAGCATTGCTGTGGTTTTGCCCAGCCTGCCTGCTGGTGCCAGCTGCCGCTGCCTGCTTTCATCCTGACACCTGTGCTGGCGCCTTCTGAGACGCAGAACAATTAGTGAGTTGAGCACCAGAAAGATACTGCATGGCAGGAAGTAGATGATTGTCACATGGGCCCAGATGAGGGCAAAATCAACTGCACCAGGTGGCCTGCTCACCCTCCACAAGTCTGACCACCAGAAAAAGGGCACACCAGACACCAGTGCCAATGCCTGGACTGCACCGATGATGCGCCGAGCCCGCGCCGGGTAGCTGATCTGCCGATGGAGCAGTGGATGGCACAGTGCAACATAGCGGTCCACAGTGAGTGGCACAGTGGCCCAGATGGAAGCATGGTTGGCGGCAAACTCCAGCACACTGACTGATCGCAGCAGAACGGTGGGTACCTCACGGTGGAACACAGCTGTCTCTAGCAGGAAACCCACAAAAATGATAAAGAGCTGGCTGAGCAGGTCCGAGCTGGTCAGTGCCATCAGGTAGACATACAGGGCCTTCTGGGTGCGTGCGGTCAAACGGGACAGAGCCACCAGTGTTAAGATGTTAACTAGAAAAGAGAAGCAGAAATTATAAGAACAGAAAGGTGAAGGAAACTGGGAAAATAGAAAAAGGGAAGCAAGAGTGGAAACAGAAATGGGTGATTCATGTCTACTGAGGAAATTTGTCACTTCAAGGTTTTCTGCTTTTCATTGAATTGACAATTGTTGAAAAACTTTGAAGTCCCACAGAGAAAAAGTACAGGTCTGTTCTGACTGAGGTCATATTATTTAATCATGGGGGAGATTATATAATTATTATTGGTCTCTAATTGCATCTAAAATTGCCAACTTATGGAAACTGTCTCTTGTGTTTAGCAACGAAGGGAACTTAGTTCAAACCAGAACATTAAACCACACACATTTCGTGGCTGCTGTTTAGCCGTGTGTTGTGATAAGGACATTTTTTTAAAAGATAAATTCTGTGTACAGTTTCTGAGTTGGCGGCACGGTGGTGTAGTGGTTAGCGCTGTCACCTCACAGCAAGGGTTCGAGCCCCGTGGCCGGCGAAGGCCTTTCTGTGCGGAGTTTGCATATTCTCCCCGTGTCCGCGTGGGTTTCCTCCGGGTGCTCCGGTTTCCCCCAAAGACATGCAGGTTAGGTTAACTGGTGACTCTAAATTGACCGTAGGTGTGAATGTGAGTGTGAATGGTTGTCTGTGTCTATGTGTCAGCCCTGTGATGACCTGGCGACTTGTCCAGGGTGTACCCTGCCTTTCGCCTGTAGTCAGCTGGGATAGGCTCCAGCTTGCCTGCGACCCTGTCAGGATAAAGCGGCTAGAGATAATGAGATGAGTTTCTGAGTTATTTTATATATACTTTTTCCATATCTATTGAAATGACATCATATTAAACCACATTATTGCAATGGCACTAAACTGTTGTTCCAGTTACACATGCATTAAGAGGGTTGCTCTTAAGAAAGAGTTATTTTACGCAAGCCTTCCAAATGGTTATTATGGTGGTCACATCAAAAGTTGATTTTGAAATGTGGCCAATTTTAAGAATGAACTTAACTGTGCAATTCTGAAACATTGATCACTGGCTTTTTGAGTTGAGTTTTTCTTTGCTTTCCTGAATCAAAGTATTATGTGTAAAGTTGATATTATACAATCATTTTTGGCGATTTACTTCTTGAATTGACTGTACATCTTTAATATATGCTTGCCAGTTTTTGCTTCTATGTTGAGAAGAAACTAAAGTTAGCTTGTTAGTCATGCTAGCTTTAATAACTAACTAGCGAAACAAACTAACCACAGTGTTTTGCAAAAGTTTTCATCCTCCTTAGTGTTTGTTCCGTTTTGTCGCATTACAAGCTGGAATTAAAATGGATATTTGTGGGGTTGGCAAAATTTGATTTACACAACATGTCTACCACTTTAAAGGTGCAAATTGTTGTTTTATTGTGACACAAACAATAATTCCGATGAAAAACAGAAATCTGGAGTGTGCATAGGTATTCACCCCCTTTCGTATGAAACCCCTAAATAAGAGCTGGTTCAACCAATTCACTTCATAAGTCACATAATTAGTTGATTATGTGCAATCAAAATGTCACATGATCTGTCACATGATGTCTGTATAAATCAACCTGTTCTGGAAGGACCCTGACTCTGCAACCCTACTAAGCAAGCAACATGAAAACCAAGAAGCCTCCAAACAGGTCAAAGTTGTGAAGAAGTATAGATCAGGGTTGGGTTATAAAAAATATCCCAAACTTTGAATATTCTACTGAGCATCATTAAATCCGCCCACCAAAACTCGCAGACCAGGCAAGGAGGGCATTAATCAGAGATGCAACAAAGACACCAAAGATAACACTGAGTGAGCTGCAAAGATCCACAGTGGAGATGGAAGTATCTGTCCATAGGACCTCTTTAAGCTGTACACGCCACAGAGCAGGGCTTTATGGAAGAGTGGCCAGAAAAAAGCCATTGCTTAAGAAAACACATTTGGTGTTTGCCCAACAGCATGCGGCAGACTCCCCAAACACATGGAAGAAGATTCTCTGGTCAAATGAGATAAAAATGTATCTTTTTGGTCACCATGGGAAATGCCATGTGTGGTGCAAACCCAACACCCTGAGAACACCATCCCTACAGTGAAGCATGGTGGTGGCAGCATCATGCTGTGGGGATATTTTTCATCTGCAGGGACAGGAAAGCTGGTCAGGACTGAAGGAAAGATGGATGGCACTAAATACAGGGCAATTCTGAAGGAAAACCTGTTTGAGTCAGCCAGAGGTTTGAGACTGGGACGAAGGTTCACGTTCCAGCAGGACAATGACCCTAAACATACTGCTAAAGCTACACTGGAGTAGTTTAAAGGGAAACATTTAAATGTCTTGGAATGGCCTAGTCAAAGCCCAGATCTCAATCCATTTGAGAATCTGTGGTATAACTTGAAGGTTGCTGTACACCAACGCAACCCATCTAACTTGAAGGAGTTGGAGCAGTTTTGCCTTGAGGAATGGGCAAAAATCCCAGTGGCTAGATGTGCTAAGCTAATAGAGACATACCCCAAGAAACTTGCAGCTGTAATTGTAGCAAAAGGTGGCTCTACAAAGTATTGACTGGGGGGTTGAATATCTATGCACACTCCAGAGTTCTGTTTTTTTTTTTCATCTTAATTATTGTTTGTGTCACAAATAAGAACAATTTTCACGTATAAAGTGGTAGGTATGTTGTGTAAATCAAATGGTGCTAACCCCCCAAAAAATCCATTTTAATTCCAGCTCGTAATGCGACAAAACAGGAAAAACACAAAGGTGAATGAATACTTTTGCAAGACACTGTATATAGACACATGCCGAATAAGATGGTTGCATGTTCATTTTTAGCAAATAAACGTTAGTCATTATCATGAATATTCAGTAGCTAGTTACGAAGTTTCAAGGCCAAGTCATTTCATCTGCTAATGCACAAAAAACTACACAGTTGGCTTTAATAGATAACTAGCTAAACCTAAATACAGAAATATGGTGAATAAAGTGTTTGTATATTTACTAGCTAACAATATATTTTCATCATGAATGTTCAGTAGTGGTTTCTGTGTATTAGCTCGTGACCAGTTAATCCACAATCAACAACAATGAAGCAGCAGAGTAGATTATAATAAGAAAAGTTAAAAGAAAAAAGAGGTGGAGAAGCTGCATCTGTTATATCAGGTGCACGCAGAATTTTAACTCCAGGAGGATGATAGTTGGTCGGACTACAACCCCGATTCCAAAAAAGTTGGGACAAAGTACAAATTGTAAATAAATACAGAATGCAATAATTTACAAATCTCAAAAACTGATATTGTATTCACAATAGAATGTAGACAACATATCAAATGTCGAAAGTGAAACATTTTGAAATTTCATGCCAAATATTGGCTCATTTGAAATTTCATGACAGCAACACATCTCAAAAAAGTTGGGACAGGGGTAATAAGAGGCTGGAAAAGTTAAAAGTACAAAAAAGGAACAGCTGGAGGACCAAACTGCAACTCATTAGGTCAATTGGCAATAGGTCATTAACATGACTGGGTATAAAAAGAGAATCTTGGAGTGGCAGCGGCTCTCAGAAGTAAAGATGGGAAGAGGATCACCAATCCCCCTAATTCTGCACCGACAAATAGTGGAGCAATATCAGAAAGGAGTTCGACAGTGTAAAATTGCAAAGAGTTTGAACATATGATCATCTACAGTGCATAATATCATCAAAAGATTCAGAGAATCTGGAAGAATCTCTGTGCATAATGGTCAAGGCCGGAAAACCATGCTGAGCACCCGTGATCTTCGGGCCCTTAGACGGCACTGCATCAAATACAGGCATGCTTCTGTATTAGAAATCACAAAATGGGCTCAGGAATATTTCCAGAGAACATTATCTGTGAACACAATTCACCGTGCCATCCACCGTTGCCAGCTAAAACTCTATAGTTCACAGAAGAAGCCGTATCTAAACACGATCCAGAAGCACAGACGTCTTCTCTGGGCCAAGGCTCATTTAAAATGCACTGTGGCAAAGTGGAAAACTGTTCTGTGGTCAGACGAATCAAAATTTGAAGTTCTTTATGGAAATCAGGGACGCTGTGTCATTCGGACTAAAGAGGAGAAGGACGACCCAAGTTGTTATCAGCGCTCAGTTCAGAAGCCTGCATCTCTGATGGTATGGGGTTGCATTAGTGCATGTGGCATGGGCAGCTTACACATCTGGAAAGACACCATCAGTGCTGAAAGGTATATCCAGGTTCTAGAGCAACATATGCTCCCATCCAGACGACATCTCTTTCAGGGCAGACCTTGCATTTTCCAACATGACAATGCCAAACCACATACTGCATCAATTACAGCATCATGGCTGCGTAGAAGAAGGGTCCGGGTACTGACCTGGCCAGCCTGCAGTCCAGATCTTTCACCCATAGAAAACATTTGGCGCATCATAAAACAGAAGATACGACAAAAAAGAAGACAGTTGAGCAACTAGAATCCTACATTAGACAAGAATGGGTTAACATTCCTATCCCTAAACTTGAGCAACTTGTCTCCTCAGTCCCCAGACGTTTACAGACTGTTGTAAAGAGAAAAGGGGATGTCTCACAGTGGTAAACATGGCCTTGTCCCAACTTTTTTGAGATGTGTTGCTGTCATGAAATTTAAAATCACCTAATTTTTCTCTTTAAATGATACATTTTCTCAGTTTAAACATTTGATATGTCATCTATGTTCTATTCTGAATAAAATATGGAATTTTGAAACTTCCACATCATTGCATTCTGTTTTTAATTACAATTTGTACTTTGTCCCAACTTTTTTGGAATCAGGGTTGTATAATGATCACTGCTTATACATTTGGCTTCAAGGCTTCAACTATTACAAGAGATTGCCAAAATTATTGCATTATTTATTATGCGAGACAAATTAGCCCTAAATCATAAACCAATGCAGTGTGAAGGATAAACAGAATAAAACATTAAGAAAGAGCAGGTGGACAGTCACACACATTACAAGCTCACAGAAATGCAATATTATTTGGAGAATATGGAATTTTACGATCCCCATTTATCATGCTTCCTTCTAGACAGGTTTGATCCAGAAGTAGAAGACTTGCTGATGCTATCACAATGAGGGAACAGAAAATAATTAGCCGTTTTAATGTTTCACCAGTGACACTCCAGATGCTTAAGTTTCCTACCTGGAAATCCCACACCCAACAAGATGCTGTAGTAGATAACAGGGATGTAGCCGAGAACACACTCGGATCTTTGGTACTCATTGGTGCTTGGCTCCTGTTGGCTCAGCACTGTCTCATTATCCCAGTCAGTCATCGCCCTTAAGAGTCTCCTGTGCCAACATAGATCATGGGTAGGGAACTGTAAAATAGTGCATCATTAACCTCTAACTTTGAATCAAACTAATCCATTTTAAATGTGGGTCTAATTCCATACTTTAAAGAATATTTCAATGTTTCTATTCACAGATTATATTTTTATTTATATTGCTTACTCTTAACTTACATCATTTTTTTTGCACAGTTTGTCTAATTTTTAGAGAAAACCAATGAATATATAGATTTTATTACTAGGGCTCTCCATGATTATTGGCACCCCTTGTAAAGATTAATAAAAAGGGTTAGAAAAAATCCACCTTTTGGTGAAGTCGCGTCATCTCACACTAAAAAAGAGAGAGAGAGAGAAAAAAAATCCAACCTTTAATATAAATTAATTTATTCAGAGGAAAACAAATCCCTTATACAAGAAATAATTATTTATTAAAAAAACAAAAACATATGTGCCATTATTATTGCCATCCCTACATTTAATGCTTTGTGCAACCTCTCTTTGCCAGTAAAACAGCGCTGAGTCTCCGATAACATTTTATAAGATTGGAGATACACAGCAGGGCGTCTGAGACCATTCGTCTTTACACAATCTCTCCAGATCATCCAGGGTCCTTGGCCCTCTCTTATTCAAGCTCCTTTTTAGCTCACCCCACAGGTTTTCAATGGGTTTCAGGTCAGGGGACTGAGATGGCCAGGGCAGAAGCTTGATTCTGTGCTCAGAGAACCATTTTTGTATTGATTTGGACATATGCTTCCAAAAGGTGGATTTTTTCGAACCCTTTTTGCTAATATTTACAAAGGGTGCCAATAATAGTGGAGGGCACTATCTATCTATCTATCTATCTATCTATCTATCTATCTATCTATCTATCTATCTATCTATCTATCTATCTATATTACTGAATTTATTTATTGTTATATTTACTGTTTTGAGCAACTATCACAAGAATTTCCTTCAGGATCAGTAAAGTTGTCTTATCTTACAAATATTTTGATATTGACAATAATTAAAATGAATTGAGAAGAACTAATAGGACGATAAGACATAGAGTATTTGGTACTTGAGAAATAATTGCTTTATAATGTAATCAAAATTGATATTGATAATGGGTCGATGGGATATGGCGGACATGACTGAATAATGCAGGAACAGATCCACTATCAGCCTGCCGTTTTGTCTCTACAGCGCCATTGCATTCACTGTGTAACTTAATATATTGAAGACATTTTAAGATAATGACAAAAGGATGTAATTCAGTATCAGACTTATTTGTGGCGGCACGGCGGTGTAGTGGTTAGCGCTGTCGCCTCACAGCAAGAAGGTCCGGGTTTGAGCCCCGTGGCCAGCGAGGGCCTTTCTGTGTGGAGTTTGCATGTTGTCCGCGTGGGTTTGCTCCGGTTTCCCCCACAGTCCAAAGACATGCAGGTTAGGTTAACTGGTGACTCTAAATTGACCGTAGGTGTGAATGTGAGTGTGAATGGTTGTCTGTGTCTATGTGTCAGCCCTGTGATGACCTGGCGACTTGTCCAGGGTGTACCCCGCCTTTCGCCCGTAGTCAGCTGGGATAGGCTCCAGCTTGCCTGCGACCCTGTAGAAGGATAAAGCGGCTAGAGATGATGAGATGAGATGAGACTTATTTGTTCTCGTTAACTCCAATTGTCTTGACGAAATGTAGTTATTGAACTCAAGTTTATAAGTTTTCAGGCATTAAACTTAAAGTAATCCACTGTCTTTACTTTTAAGTTGAAACAAAGGTTCTCTTCGAGTGGAGTTTCAGGCAGCAGATGAATTTTGTTTCTAAGTTTAACAAATGTGACATTTCTTACAGTGTGTGTTCTCAAACTCACAGCAAGCTCATGTGCTAATTAGTGTGAATGCGGTTTATATGCAAGCGCGATTTCACACCCAGCGAGGTTAGATGAGGTCATCTGCTTTCGATTCTGAACTCATGTCTGATTATTATACAGCGTAGGGAATGAGTGAGCCATGTACTTAAATTTACCATTTTACTCAAAGCAGAAAAAGGCAAATGTTTAGATCAAAATGACTTGGTAATCAAATCCCAGCACGCTCAGCTAAGTTATGGCAAAGAGTACTAAATTTGGGGTTGGAAATAAATTTGAATGAGAACAATAATGTTTTGTATTTTCAAAAACAAAAACCACACAAAAATGTACGAGAATTTTACTGGCTCGTCATATGCACTATCAAATATAAAATATGGAAAACACGATGCAAAATGCAGTGCCATATCCCAGCTGAGACGGCTTTTATGCAGCTTGTATACAAACTTAGAAAACAGAGGACAATTTACAAATGAAAAAAAGAAATATCCATGAACTCTCTTACCTCTATGAGATCTTGTTAAAATATATGAAACGTGCGAATGTATAGATGTTTGCAATCAACATATATCTCTGCATTACCAAATTCAAAATATGTAAATATAAGTGTTTGGATTGAGCTTTGAAATGATTCAATAGAGGTTTATTTAAAAAGCAAATCATGGCAGTGGATGAATACCCACACCCACAAGTGCCCTCTATCATCTCTAAATGACATTTCACCTGGCTTGCCTGAGAATAGGGCGAATAGAACAAGGAAGTCATACTTCAATGGTAATTACAGTATTTCTTCTTCTTCTTTTGGCTGCTCCCGATTAGGGGTCACCACAGCGGATCTTTCGTCTCCATTGCTCCCTGGCCTCCGCATCCTTCTCTACCACATCTGTCACTTTCATGTCCTCTCTCACCACATCCATGTATCTCCTCTTTGGCCTTCCTCATTTTTGTGTGCCTGGCAGCTCCATCCTCAACATTCTCCTTCCAACATGATCTGCATCTCTTCTCAGGATGTGCCCGTACCATCTCAGTCTCATCTCTCTTAGCTTAATTCCCAAGCTCTCCACGTGTGCTGTCCCTCTGATGTGCTCGTTCCTTATCCTGTCCAACCTTGTCACTCCCATCGCAAACCTTAACATCCTCAACTCCACCATCACCAACTTTGCCTCCTGTCTCTTCGTTAAGGATACGGTCTCCAATCCATACATCATAGCTGGTCTCACTACTGTCTTATACATCTTACCTTTCACTTTTGCTGGGACTTTCCTATCACACATGACTCCCGAAATCCTTCTCCAACTGCTCCACCCTGCCTGCACTCTCTCTCTTTCTCACCTCACTATCGCAGCCCCCGTTTTCCTGCACAGTTGACCCCAGGTACTTGAATTCACCAACTTTCTTTACGTCTACTCCTTGCATCTTCACTACACTCTCATCCCCATTCTCATTGATGCACATGTATTCTGTTTTGCTACTGCTCACCTTCATTCCTCTTGGGTCCATGAGGAATGAAGGAATGAGGAATGGTAATTACAGTATTTACTTTCCTCATTTGACCCAGTTCTAAATAATGGCCTGGTTCGTATTTTTTTTTTAATACTAAAAAATCTGGTTCTGCAAAAAAAAAAAATCCCCATCGCCAAAGCCTATTGACGAGGTGATAATGCATCACTTGGAAACAGGTCTACTAACGTAGCTTAAGGGCTGGTGATTATAGCAGTGAAGAGGAACCATTAAAACTAAGTACCAAATAGAAAGGTAATTCATTCCCTCCCATTGACGTACAGACAATGTGATCCAGATTTACAGCCTGGGTCATTGTGCTTTACTGCTTCGGTGGACAGAATCACAAAGGCAGAGCGAAATTGAAATAGCAGCAATGATCTTTCAGCTGTCTTCCTAAAATTTATTTTGCTATGTCAAGCCTCCAGGGCAAGAGGTTAGGGGTAAGAAGATTACTGTGGTTAATGTGCATTGCTCTCATTACTTAACTATGAACAGTCAATGGCAAAATATTATAGATAGATAGATAGATAGATAGATAGATAGATAGATAGATAGATAGATAGATAGATAGATAGATAGATAGATAGATAGATAGATAGATAGATAGAGCAAGAGCTGCATTTTCAAGCAAAAACTGTATTTTTATTTCTTTCTGACATTCAGTTAAATGTTAGATATACTATGATTTATGGATTATTTTACTTTTAGAGGTCATACAATTCAGACTTGCATCAATTTTGCATCAATATGTCCTTGAGAACTCATTAATTGTCACAAGCCAAACTGTTAAAGGTCTCATTTGTTCACACACACACACACACACACACACACACACTCGGCAAGAGGTAATAGCAATAAAAATTAGTCAGTGTCTGAATTATTTACTTTTTTTTTTTTTAAAAGGGAGCAATGTGGGGGCGGCACGGTGGTGTAGTGGTTAGCACTGTCGCCTCACAGCAAGAAGGTCCGGGTTCGAGCCCTGTGGCCGACGAGGGCCTTTCTGTGTGGAGTTTACATGTTCTCCACGTGGGTTTCCTCCGGGTGCTCCGGTTTCCCCCACAGTCCAAAGACATGCAGGTTAGGTTAACTGGTGACTATAAGACCCTGTGCACACGGCAACGGATTCAGGTGAATCCGATACAATTGTTTATCGTTTCGGCCTGGCGTCCACATGGCACCGGCGTTTTGGGTGCCCCAAAACGCAATCTTTTGAGAACGGGTTCCAGAGTGGAAAGATCTGGCAACGTTGCCATTGCGAAGTCGTCTGGATGAGTAGAACGGATTTGTTTACAATGACGTCACAACCACATGACTGTGAGTGCTTCACCCGGGTAGAAGTGTAACGAACTTGATGCGAGTTGTCAACAAATCCTATAACTTGGTTCATGAAATGCGCTTACAAAATATTTTCACTGTGAATATTTATTGTGTAATGGTGCAAAGTGAGTGAGAGAGAGAGAGAGAGAGAGAGAGAGAGAGAGAGAGAATAGCCCTTAGGGCAGAGTCAATCCCGCCAACAAAAATAGGGAAAAAAAGGAGCGATCTCACCTCTTCAGATGTTGGTTTAAGTCCTACAATACATTCCTCAAAAAGGGCGTAGAAGAACAAATTAATCCATCAACGTGTAGCATTCAATTTATTCCGGACCATTAAAGACGCCGCCTTCCGCGTAGAATCATACGTCATCCTCGCTGCCATATTGGATGGGTCAAAGCGGAGAATAAAGATGCCTCATTCATGTGCTGCGTTTAACTGTACCAACAGGTTTACCGTCCAAACGAGATCACATGGGATTACCTTTCACAGGTGAGACTGGAAAAATACTTTTCATTGTATTTGGTCATTATAATGTAATTTTACGAACAGATTTTTCTGACTTTGTGGCTAATATGAAGTCTCGCGCATAATAGTTTATGCGCATGCGTCCTTACTTCTTCTATTGTTCTGGTGTCTCCGAAGGGACCGTCTTACAGCGCCCCTAGAGGTGTGGCATGTGTATTGCATAGTTTTCAGCAAGTGTTGCGTTGCCATATGGACCTGATATTTTACTGATCGTTGCCCATTTGGACGCGATATTTTTTAAAATAACATCTCGTTGCTGTTGTCGTGTGGATGTAGCCTAAGTTGACCGTAGGTGTGAATGTGAATGGTTGTCTGTGTCTATGTGTCAGCCCTGTGATGACCTGGTGACTTGTCCAGGGTGTACCCTGCCTCTTACTCATAGTCAGCTGGGATAGGCTCCAGCTTGCCTGTGACCCTGTAGAACAGGATAAGCGGCTACAGATAATGGATGGATGGGAGCAATGTGAGGATTGCAGGAGAATTTAACAACTGTGGATCTCAAAGAAGAATTATGTGGAGATGTGAAATACTTAGTCTTCTGGCGAGTGACTGGTTTGTTCAATGCAATTTTCACATCTATCATGCATTTGAAAGCGTGTTAATTTAGAAAGGGAAAAGTATCACAAGCAAGGCTATTACGTGTGACTATTGTTACCATATATTCCCCTGGGAAATCTCAAGCAAACATGTTGAGATCTTCAAATCTCCTGATAATGACCTGCCTTTTGAAAATTCTGGATTATAAATTACACTCATGCAGTCACTATGCAGGGGTGTTTTCAGAGTTGGCTTGGAGACTAAAATACAAAATTTACATCAATATTTAATTGGAGGAAGTTAAAAAATTTTACTATGATGATATGTGAATTAAAACATGGTAAGTATTGGAACAAACATCAAATAGGAGACACGTATATTGCCAATATATTGCTGCATGAATAGTCCTAGTTATAATTATCACATTACATAACATCGCATTATCAAATGTCTTGGTGTTATGAAATTGACTGCGAGGGAAAAGTTTGATCTGCTTTGTCAGTCTGCATTTTCTATCCCATGTTGGTATAAATAAGCAGGTGATTAGAGGAAATCACGCACGATGATTGGTTGAGAGATTCGGATTATTTCTCGATAATCATCTCAAGTGACTTGGCAAAATGGCGGCCAATCACTTTGTCACCGTAAATGAGGAAGAATTACAAATGATGAAAGAGAATGCTGGTCCTAAAAGCACTAAAGATGCTATAAAGTTTGGTCTAAAACTATTCAAAGGTAAGATCGAATTGTGATTTATTTTATCTATTTCAAAACAAAGTATTTTATGTAACTTGGCGTAGATAAGTGACACAACCCGGTGCCATGCTATTATTACATTTGCATGCCGCTTTTGAACTTTGAAATAAATTATTTTTTAATAAGATTCTTTAAAATAAGCACCTGTGTATTTATACTAAAATGATTATCTGCCTCAGGCTCAGTGAATATCGGTGATTATTATACATACAGGACACTTTTTCCATGGAATAAAAGCATGTGTTCTATTCCCTTTTAACAGGTTTCATTCATTTGGTTTGATAGCATGCAATATTATTAGCATATCGCTTATCCTACGTGTATTACGTCACTCTACCCAATGGAGAATGAGCGCTGAATATCTCATCTCATCTCATTATCTCTAGCCGCTTTATCCTTCTACAGGGTCGCAGGCAAGCTGGAGCCTATCCCAGCTGACTACGGGCGAGAGGCGGGGTACACCCTGGACAAGTTGCCAGGTCATCACAGGGCTGACACATAGACACAGACAACCATTCACACTCACATTCACACCTACGGTCAATTTAGAGTCACCAGTTAACCTAACCTGCATGTCTTTGGACTGTGGGGGAAACCGGAGCACCCGGAGGAAACCCACGCGGACACGGGGAGAACATGCAAACTCCACACAGAAAGGCCCTCGCCGGCCACAGGGCTCGAATCCAGACCTTCTTGCTGTGAGGCGACAGCGCTAACCACAACACCACCGTGCCGCCCGCGTTGAATATGGTTTACGATATTGCACGTTGTCAAGACAACATGAGGTCACACATCGAAGCTGATGCGAAAATCCAATGAGAATTTTCTGCTGCGCATGCGCAAAAGCATTTTTTTTTTGTTCGTCAGGAAAGAGAAGGACACATTGAACATCTGAAAGGCTACCAAAACTTCATTAGATATTCTTCAGGCATATTTACAAGAGAAAAACATGCCAATGGACATCAAAAAACTGGAAAAGAGAGTGTGTATGTATAATAATAATAATAATAATAATAATATTGGCTGGCTTTTTTGTGGTATATCAGATATAGTCTATTCAGCTAGCATGATATTAAACTCATCTTCGACTCGTTCAATATCATGCTAGCTGAATTGAATATATCTGATATGCCATGAAAAAAGCCAGCCAATATTATTTAAATAATAACCGAGACCACTTCACCTTCGGCAAATAATTGTTAATTATTGAACTTCAAGGAAGGTTCTTGTCTTTAATGGGAGTAGTCTAACTGAAAAGCCCTTGTCCTCTGAGGTCTGCTCATGTAAAATCTGAACTGCATACATTTGTATTAATCTGAGTGGTTATTCATAAATTAAATAAACATTAATTTAATTTCAACCTTCTGAATTTAAGTTGCTGATGTAAACGGCCAACTCTTAATACAGCCCCTTGTGTGTATTTCCTACTTGGCTTTAACTATTAGAGCCAAAATCCACATTACTAAAAGTTTTCATCTTTGGATGAAGCACATAGTAGCTATTGGCCATAAAAGGTCATGTGGAATAATTCGGATAAGATGTGCAGGGTTTCAGAATGTCACTGGAGCTCGGAGTGGACTTTACAATAAGTACTGGACAAGGGCAATGTTTTCCTACCCTGCACCGTTTCACATGGCTTGGAGGCATCTATGCTTACAGCATAATTCTATTTGAACAGGAAAGCAATGGCTCAAACATGGGAAAAACAGTTCAAACTGAGTTCTGTATTTACAGCTGTGAACTGATGCACTTGGGCACGTTTATAATTCCTTTGGGAATCACTCTTAAACTGTGTTATACTATAGCAGTCCATATATTATTAAACACTATGGTGTGAGACCTGTAAGAACATGAATGCCTTGTGCAGTCACCATTGATGAGACAACAAAGGGGGCTAAATGCGACTTGCTTCAAATTGCTAGCCATATCATTAACACATACAAGGTGTATCATGCCAGTGGAATTGTTCGGAGTTGAACAAAACCGCCTAGGGATTCATGTAGGGTATATTGAGGCAATTGGGATAAAGCCAGAGATAGAATACAATGAATGCTATCTTTAGTCTTTCTGCTCTTCCCAGCTTTCTCAATTATTCATGTCTGAAACAATAACCAAGCTCAAGGACAGTGGGATAACTATGCAGTCCTTATTAGTATGCATTAGAGGAAAAGAGTTGAAGTTCACTGGCTTTTTGATGAATGAGAGATAACGTGAGTGAGTTTTCAATTTATAGTACCAGACCTTTGTTAAACATATTGTTTAATTTGGTGGATTCTCACATGGCTACTTCAGATCACACCAGAGTATTTCAAACAGATTTTAACCTTCTGCTACTCCTTTACTCCAAAAGGATTACAGCAATCACAAACAGCCCAAGGTTTTGTTATAGAATTCACTGATCCCTCGATTTCGCATCCCAGTTCCGAGCCAACAAAGCAGCCCGACAATGCCACGTTTTACACTACCGTTCGAAAGTTTGGGGTCACTTTGAAATTTCCTTATTTTTGAAAGAAAAGCACTGTTCTTTTCAATGAAGATCACTTTAAACTAATCAGAAATACACTCTATACATTGCTAATGTGCTAAATGACTATTCTAGCTGCAAATGTCTGGTTTTTGGTGCAATATCTCCATAGGTGTATAGAGGCCCATTTCCAGCAACTCTCACTCCAGTGTTCTAATGGTACAATGTGTTTGCTCATTGCCTCAGAAGGCTAATGGATGATTAGAAAACCCTTGTACAATCATGTTAGCACAGCTGAAAACAGTTGAGCTCTTTAGAGAAGCTATAAAACTGACCTTCCTTTGAGCAGATTGAGTTTCTGGAGCATCACATTTGTGGGGTCGATTAAATGCTCAAAATGGCCAGAAAAATGTCTTGACTATATTTTCTATTCATTTTACAACTTATGGTGGTAAATAAAAGTGTGACTTTTCATGGAAAACACAAAATTGTCTGGGTGACCCCAAACTTTTGAACGGTAGTGTATATTTGGCATGAGGTTTTCGTGTTGGTATGCTGTATTTCTGCTTTCTACAAGCTGTATGAATTTATGACAAACTTATCTTCACATTCTGGACCATCCAAATGGCTTCAAGCAAACTTAACACAATGGGTTTTTTTCTGTAGGAGTGGTTTCCTCTGTGATAACCTTCAAACCCTGCAGCTTTTAGTCTTTTCCTTATGACAGAATAAAAACATTATCAAGTGTAATTGAATGTAAGTGATGTCTACAGATCCATCAAGGTTGCCTCTTGGCTTCTTTGGTACCATAAAATTGTTACGCTAAACATTCACTAAAGTTTTTAAATGTAAAATGCTTGGAATGCTTGGTGCATTCTATGGCAAATAATAGTGAACATGAAACCTTCTTCGAAAAAGAAAATGGGGTTTGTAAAGGGTTCTGAAGATAGGACTCTTAGAAAAGAAATGGTTCCTCATAGGTCATTAAGGTTTGACCTTCCGAATGGTATTCTACTGATAACCTTACCAGCAAGAGAAGCCCTTTACTAAGGGTTCTACTTCAAAACTGTAAGAGATTCTTCTTACATAGGGACTTTTTTTTAATTTTTATAATTGTATCCAGTTTGGGGCAGCACGGTGGTGTAGTGGTTAGTGCTGTCGCCTCACAGCAAGAAGGTCCGGGTTCGAGCCCCGTGACTGGCGAAGGCCTTTCTGTGCGGAGTTTGCATGTTCTCCCCGTGTCTGCGTGGGTTTCCTCCGGGTGCTCCGGTTTCCCCCACAGTCCAAAGACATGCAGGTTAGGTTAACTGGTGACTCTAAATTGAGCGTAGGTGTGAATGTGAGTGTGAATGGTTGTCTGTGTCTATGTGTCAGCCCTGTGATGACCTGGCGACTTGTCCAGGGTGTACCCTGCCTTTCGCCCGTAGTCAGCTGGGATAGGCTCCGGCTTGCCTGCGACCCTGTAGAACAGGATAAACTGGCTAGAGATGATGAGATGAGATGTATCCAGCTTATTATGAATTGTATCATATTCCAAGGAGTGAAATTTCACAACTAACAGACAATGACCTTTGGATTTATGCCGTGCTCTGAGTGGACATTAAAATGACAAAACAGAGGAGGTGACCCCGAGGTGTCATATCACCATCTAATTTTTAGCACAAATCATTTCCGTGAAGTGAAAATGTTTTGAAAGGCTTTTAGCTGGAGTCTATATACTGTAGTCAGCGATTTAGTCAACTCCCCCTAAATAAAACTTTCACAATATTAACCCTTACATGACACTTGTTTTAGCTTAAATTTACACAGAAAAGATATGCAGAAGCACATGGACATCTACACTCACTCACTGGCCACTTTATTAGGAACACCCATCCTGCTGTTTTATGCAGTTATCTAATCAACCAATCCATTTACAGCAGCACAATGCATAAAATCATGCGGATACAAATCAAGAGCTTCGGTTAATGTTCACGTCACACTTCAGAATGGGAAAAATTGTGATCTTTGCGACTTTCACTGTGGCATGGGTGTTGGTTTGAGCCAGATGGACTGGTTTGAGTGTTTCAGAAACTGCTGAGGTTTTCACACACAACAGTCTCTAGAGTTGACACAGAATGGTGCAAAAAACAAAAAACAGTTTTGACTGAGCAACAGTTCTGTGGGTGGAAACAAACGCCTTATTGATAAGAGAGGTCAGAGGAAAATGGCCAGATTGGTTTGAGCTGCCAGGAAGGATATAGTAATTCATATAATCACTCTTTACAACCATGGTGACCAGAAAAGCATTTCAGCGTGCAACAGCAGAAGACCACATTGGGTTCCACTCCTGTAGCCAAGAACAAGAATCTTAGAATCAGGAAGAAGTTTCTATTAAAGTGGCTGGTGAGAGAGAGAGAGAGAGAGAGAGAGAGAGAGAGAGAGAGAGAGTGTGTGTATATATATATATGAACTGAAAAAAAGACACATAGCAAAAACTTAAATGAACACAGAGGTGCTTTTGCAAACATCACATTTATCTTTTTCTGTATTTTTCTTCTGTTTTTATGGACTAAAACTTCATCCTGGATAAACTTGGTCTCACCAAACTCCTTCAACTGTGTATAGAAAACTGTCACTACTTTAGCTGCACATTCATTCCACTCAAATATTTAACAAAACATTAGTCAACTTTATCAGAACTAAAAAAAAAAAGTATATACATGACACAAATAGGGCTGATCGTGAGAATAATTATTGGAACAGAAACAATGTCTTATAGCAAGCTGAACAATGTAAAGGATCGACAGAGAGACCTTCTTACCTTTCGGGCCTGACACTGTATCCCACATGTATGGACGTGAGTGTCCTGCGTCCTGTTATTGCCAGATTCCCGACCCTAAGAAAAGGATGAGACTAAAGAGATTAATGGAGAGACAAGGTACTCGCATTGTAAGCACATCACTGCAGCCTGGCAGCCAGCAAGTGAGAAAAGGACAGGAACTGGAAAACTGAGGGGAGGAGAGAGTGTGAAGAGCTGGAGGGAGGGATGGGGAGGGGTGATTGGGTGAGTACACTCAGGGCTAAAATGTGTGAAGAAAATATGGTGAAAAAAGAGAGGAAGAAAAGACAGGAATAATGAGGAAGTGAAGTTTTAGAGATGATGTGATAATTCATGATGCAGAGACAAGCTACACAAGGACACGCTCATAATCCTCGAATTATAGCGCTGATAACTTTGAAAAACTCTCTACAGTGTGAGGTATCCAGTTGCTTTCTTCTTCATCATTCTCAACCAGTGCCATGAGGACATTAGGACAAAACCTTAAAGGTCTCTGATTAGATTTGGAAAAGATATATACTTTTCCTTAATGGTGCCTCACCTCACCTCACCTCACCTATCCCTTAACCTGGGGTCTTTGGGGCATCATGAGTTTGCAACCAGTTTCCTCCACCTTGACCTGTTTTCAGCCAGCCTCTGTGCCGCTACAAAGTCGTGACCTGTCCACTCTTTTATGTTGTCCTGCCATCGCTTCTTTTGTCGTCCCTTCTTTCTGCTGCCATTTACTGTTCCCTGTAGCACTGTTTTTGCTAGGCCAGAGCTTCTGGTGACATGGCCAAACCATGTTAATTTTCTTCTTTTGACTGTTGTGATCAAGTCTCTGTGTGGGCCAATGGCTTCTGTAACCTTTCTCCTCACTTCCTCATTTGTGACATGGTCCATACATGAGATTCCTAGCAGTTTCCTATAGCATCTCATTTCCATCGCACTTATTCGTCTTTGTAGCTCTGCTGTAAGTGTCCATGTTTCACAGGCATATAAGAAAATTGAGGTGACAAGTGAGCGCATTAGTCTTATTTTTGAGCCAATGGTGATGTTCTTGTCCTGCCAGATTGGTTTTAACTTAATGGTGCATTCATGATTAAAATGCGTCCTCTCATCTCATCTCATTATCTCTAGCCACTTTATCCTGTTCTACAGGGTCACAGGCAAGCTGGAGCCTATCCCAGCTGACTACGGGCGAAAGGCAGGGTACACCCTGGACAAGTCGCCAGGTCATCACAGGGCTGACACATAGACACAGACAACCATTCACATTCACACCTACAGTCAATTTAAAGTCACCAGTTAACCTAACCTGCATGTCTTTGGACTGTGGGGGAAACCGGAGCACCCGGAGGAAACCCACATGGACACGGGGAGAACATGCAAACTCCACACAGAAAGGCCCTCGCCGGCCACGGGGCTCGAACCCGGACCTTCTTGCTGTGAGGCAACAGCGCTAACCACTACACCACTGTGCCACCCTAAAATGTGTCCTATTGAAGTAATTTAATTTTATTCAACAGAAATTAGTTATTCATTAATTACTAATTATCCATCCATCCATTACCTGTAGCCGCTTATCCTGTCCTACAGGGCCGCAGGCAAGCTGGAGCCTAGCAAACTTAACACAGCATTGTTGTTGTTGTTATTGTTGTTTTCTGTCATCATGGTTTCCTCTGTGATAATGTTCAAACACAGCAGCTTTCAATCTTTTCCTTACACTTGAATATGAGCATTATCAAGTGTAACTGAATGTAAGTGACGTCTACAGATCCATCAAGGTTGCCTCTCGGCTTCTTTGTTACTTTGCTTTGAGGGTCACCTGCTTCACTAAAGAGTAATGATAGCACTGAGTTTTTATCAATCTAAATCTGAATTGGAGCATAGGACTCCAATATACAGTGCCTTGCAAAAGTATTCATCCCCCTTGGTGTTTGTCCTGTTTTGTCGCATTACAAGCTGGAACTAAAATGGATTTTTGGAGGGTTAGCACCATTTGATTTACACAACATGACTACCACTTTAAAGGTGCACATTGTTGTTGTTGTTTTTTGTGACACAAACAATAATTAAGATGAAAAAACAGAAATCTGGAGTGTGCATAAGTATTCATCCCCCAAAGTCAATACTTTATAGAGCCACCTTTTGCTAAAATTACAGCTGCAAGTCTCTTGGGGTATGTCTCTATTAGCTTAGCACATCTAGCCACTGGGATTTTTGCCCATTCCTCAAGGGAAAACTGCTCCAACTCTTTCAAGTTAGATGGGTTGCATTAGTGTACAGCAATCTTCAAGTTATGCCACAGATTCTCAATTGGATTGAGGTCTGGGCTTTGACTAGACCATTCCAAGACATTTAAATGTTTCCCTTTAAACCACTCCAGTGTAGCTTTAGCAGTATGTTTAGGGTCATTGTCCTTCTGGAACATGACCCTTCGTCCCAGACTCAAACCTCTGGCTGACTCAAACAGGTTTTCCGCCAGAATTGGCCTGCATTTAGTGCCATCCATCTTTCCTTCAGTCCTGACCAGCTTTCCTGTCCCTGCAGATGAAAAACATCCCCACAGCATGATGCTGCCACCACCATGCTTCATTGTAGGGATGGTGTTCTCAGGGTGTTGGGTTTGCGCCACACATGGCATTTCCCATGATGGCCACAAAGTTAAATTTTTGTCTCATTTGACCAAAGAATCTTCTTCCATGTGTTTGGGGAGTCTGCCACATTCTGTTACAGTAGGCAAACTCCAGACGTGATTTTTTTTTAAGCAATGACTTTTTTCTGGCCACTCTTCCATAAAGCCCTGCTCTGTGGGGTGTACAGCTTAAAGTGGTCCTATGGACAGATACTCCCATCTCCACTGTGGATCTTTGCAGCTCCCTCAGCATCATCATTAGTGTCTTTGTTGCATCTCTGATTAATGCCCTCCTTGCCCGGTCTGTGAGTTTTGGTGGGCAGCCTTCTCTTGTCAGGTTTGTAGTGGTGCCATATTCTTTCCATTTTGCTATAATGGATTTAATGGTGCTCCCTGGGATATTCAAAGTTTGGGATATTTTTTATGACCCAACCCTGATCTATACTTCTTCACAACTTTGTCTCTGACCTGTTTGGAATGCTCCTTGGTTTTCATGTTGCTTGCTTAGTAGTGTAGCAGAGTCAGGGTCTTTCCAGAACAGGTTGATTTATACAGACATTATGTGACAGATCATGTGACACTTTGATTGCACACAGGTGGATCTTAATCAGCTAATTATGTGACTTATGAAGTGAATTGGCTGGACCAGCTCTTATTTAGAGGTTTCATACGAAAGGGGGTGAATACTTATGCACACTCCAGATTTCTGTTTTTTCATCTTAATTATTGTTTGTGTCACAATAAAAAAACAATGTGCACCTTTAAAGTGGTAGGCATGTTGTGTAAATCAAATGGTGCTACCCCCCCCAAAAAAAAAAATCCATTTTAATTCCAGCTTGTAATGCAACAAAACAGGACAAACACCAAGGGGGATGAATACTTTTGCAAGGCACTGTAAGAAACTGTTATACTAAACATTCACAGGCTTTTTAAAATATAAAAAGCTTGACGCATTCCATGGTAAATAATAATGAATACAAAACATTCTTTGAAAAAAATGGGTGTATTAAGTGCATTTGAGGTTTTTGATTGGAAGCTAACTGATCAATCAGTGGTGGCTCAACAGTTAAGGCTCTGGGTTATTGATCTGAAGGTCATAGGTTCAAGCCCCAGCCCTGAGAAGCTGCTGCTGTTGGGCCCTTGACCCTTTCTGCTCCAGGAACACTGCATCATGTACCCCCTTGTTATACATCTGCTCAATGCCTTTAATGTTCTCACCCTGCACAAGGTAAGTGCTTGTCAATTGAATGGCCTTTTACTCAAGCATCTCCATTTCTGCCAGTCAAGGAATAGTTCCTCCTCCTCTACTTTCTTTAATTTTGTTCCCCTTTTCTCCAGAGCTGTTTTGCTGTTATCTGTCCATCTTATCTGGGGCCTTCTCACTGGCCTGGGACCCTCAGGCTTATGGTGGTAGTACTTCAGTGGGAGCCTGTTTTCATCCATTCTTCTCAAACGGCCAAACCATCTCAGTTGTCCTCGCTCTATGAACTCTTCTATACGAAGTATGTTCAAGTCCTTCCTTAAGTTGTCGCTCCTCACTCTGTCCATACGCGTCACCCCTTTTATGGTTCTTAACACTCTCATTTCATCAGCAAAAGAATCGTGTCCATTTCCGTTCCGTGTCTGGTGACCTGGTCTGTCCGAGTTTCAAGGCTGATCATGCGTTGCGTGTGCAGCAAGCTTTTTACGCTACCGGCTTGGAGGGCCTGTCATGGTAACCCTCTTTGTTTATCCAGGTTTGGGGAACTGCATGTTGCATATGATGGCCAAAAGTGTTCATCTCATCTCATCTCATCATCTCTAGCCGCTTTATCCTGTTCTACAGGGTCGCAGGCAAGCTGGAGCCTATCCCAGCTGACTACAGGCGAAAGGCAGGGTACACCCTGGACAAGTCGCCAGGTCATCACAGGGCCACCAAAAGTGTTGGAACTGCTAATTAGTACTTTCCTCGTGTTGTAAGCCCCCCGAAGGTTACAGGTGTCCCATGCACCAGACCCGAGCAGACACCAGGTGGAAACAGGCTGCCACACCTCAACAAGGTTATACAGTTCCTTGTCCTGATGGAGTGAGGCCCCCAGGTCCGTAACAGGCCTTTAATATAATTACAAAAATGGTGTCCAGTCCTCACTGATGAACAGGCTGGTAACTCCAGCGTTAATCACAGCTGCTGCATGGTGGGACTACACCTCATTGTGCATTCAGACATGTACATGTGTTTGTGTGTCCATGAGAAATTATTTGACACTGACAGGTTTTGCTATTATTTGAACATTAAACTTTATAACCCATTTCAGTTTCCACATTCTCTAGCCATGACCTATGACACATTGATAGCAAGCTCACACAAGGACTTCCAAAGTCCAGCATTCTGTTTTCATTAGCCACTCACTCTACCAGCTGTGATCATTTTATCAATCCATGGGAACATGAAATGTCTCACAAGCTTCCTTGATCCAGCAAAGAGCAACTACATCAGGCTCTCATTTCTGGGTTTGTGATTTATTGAGCTAAAATGGTAAAAGGTTCAGTTTGGCTTTTAATTCCTTCCATTGAAAAGAATAAAACAGAGATATCTAGCCTGACTGACCATGATAAACAATTTCATACAACGGCTGTATCAAAGCCCACCCCAACCATGATAGTCATGCAAAATCCAAACAATTTGGTCTCCAATCAAAATAGTTACATTACTATTTTGGATCCTTGGATATCACTGTTCTCTAGTGACCAATGAAACATTATTCTTTTCGGTTTATGTTTGCATGTGAAAAGTCACCATCAATATGACCCAATTTCCATAAAGCCAAAATCAGTCATCATAGTTTAATTAGTTTATTGGCAAACCATTATTCATTTTGCAACAGATTCAGCTTAAGGATTTAAAAAACATAATAGAAAGACATTTTATATGTCCTGAAATTTCACTGCTGAATGCAAAACCATTGAGCTTGTCATGTTGGTCATGTTTTTTTTACATGGTGACACCACACTCAATGTGATTTTTATCCGTCTTCTTCAAGCTTGGTGTACCTCAGCAAGAAGAACAACAGGTGTTGTACTGTATGTGTCACACAATGTGTTAGTATTTTAATCATAAACACATCAGGACCTGTCATTCTGTCATCTGTCAAACCTCAACCTTTCTCTGCTCACCATAATATATCTCCATCTCAACATCAAAATGATTTTTCCCCCCCTCGGCTTAGTTATGATTTACATTCTTCTGTCCTCTGTACTAAAGAGTTCTCTTCCTGTCTTGTGTCATAAACCTGGACCTCAAAGGAAGGCCAGTTCAAGAAGTTTAGCTTGGTGCCTGTAGGATCCAAAATCAACAGTGCAGAATTATAGACATCCTCAACCCTGTTAGTGTCTCATGTATCTGACAGTTCTGTTAGTTCTTTAACTGTTTAAACTCCTGAATTACAATCCACTTACTGTATTTGCTTTAAAGCATAATAATATACATTAACTATTATTAATTACTGTATTCAGTAACCACAGTGAAAATTATCGCCAAATGTTTATTTATGAGAGAGAGGAATGTAAGTCTAGGCCTACTAATGGCTCCTGAGAATTTAATTCAGGAAACTACGTTTAAGTTTTGTATATGAAAAATAGATAACTCATCATATTTCATATCAATGTTGAGATAAGACTACAGAGATTTTCACTTCACATACCCTCACTGGCCATTTTATTAGGAACACCCATCCACCTGCTGTTTTATGCGGTTATCTAATCTGCCGATCCACTGACAGCAGCACAATGCATCAAATCATGCCGAGACAAATCAAGAGTTTCGGTTAATGTTCACTTGGGCGGTGTGGTGATGCAGTGGTTACTACTGTCGCCTCACAGCAAGAAGGTTCTGGGTTCGAGCCCCGGGGCCGACAAGGGCCTTTCTGTGTGGAGCTTGCATGTTCTCTCCGTGTCTGCGTGGGTTTCCTCCGGGTGCTCCGGTTTCCCCCACAGTCCAAAGACATGCAGTTAGGTTAACATGGAGTGGCCTTGGCCTGAAGTACCCTTGAGCAAGGTACCTAACCCCTGACTGCTCCCTGGGTGCTGTAGTATGGCTGCCCACTACTCTGTGTGTGTGCGCGTGTGTTCACTGCTTCAGATGGGTTAAATACAGAGGATGAATGTCAGTGTGCTTGAAGTGTGCATGTGACAAATAAAGGCTTCTTCTTTCTTCACACTTCAAACATCAGAATGGGAAAAATTGTGATCTGAAAGTGTGACTTTCTTTCACTGTGGTATGGGTGTTGGTTTGAGCCAGATGGACTGGTTTGAGTATTTCAGAAACTGCTTATCTCCTGAGGTTTGCACACACAACAGTCTCTAGAGTTTACACAGAATGGTGCGAAAATGAAAAAAAAAACAGTTTTGAGTGAGTGAGAGTTCTGTGGGTGGAAACAAACGCCTTGTTGATAAGAGAGGTCAGAGGAAAATAGCCACATTGGTTCGAGCTGCCAGGAAGGACATAGTAACTCATATAATCACTCTTTACAACCGTGGTGAGCAGAAAAGCATCTCAGCATGCAACAGCAGAAGAACACATTGGGTTCCACTCATGCAGGCAAGAACAGGAATCTTAGAATCTTAGTAGCTGGTGAGTGTATAATACAGAAGTGTATTCAGAACCTGACACTACATAACGCGTCTGTTGGTTAATCAGTGCCTAATTATGGTAATTGTTCTGGTGCAATGAAATGTTGCCTAATGCAATATGTGGACTGGGTAGTGGAGAGGCTTGCAGTCAAAACTGTTTTTCTAGTCCAGAAGTTCCCATCATTTTACCAGTGTTAATGCAGTAATGGATAATCAAGGAAAACAAACATGTCATACATGTCAACCTTTGGTCAATCAAACCTGTATAACCAACCTCCAAAATCCGTATTTCCCTTATAAAATCTGTATATGATGCAAATTAAAATAATTTACCTAAAATTTGAATGATAATTAACAATGATATATCCCAGTTACTTTTTATTCAATATTAATAACAATAAACCTTCAGAATGAATACAAAGCTCCAATGTTTGACAAAAACACAAAGTGTTATCAGCGTAGTTACGAAGGAAATACTTCGTTGTTTGGAGACAGGTTTCACCGAGTGGCTATTATGCACGAGACTTTATATTAGCCACAAAGTCAGGAAAATCTGCTCGTAAAATTACGTTATAATGACCAAATACAATGAAAAGTATTTTTCCAGTCTCACCTGTGAAAGGTAATCCCATGTGATCTCGTTTGGACGGTAAACCTGTTGGTACAGTTAAACGCAGCACATGAATGAGGCATCTTTATTCTCGGCTACTGTCTAGACGCTATACCAGAGACGGCTGAAGAATCTCCACTTTGCCACATCCAATATGGCGGCGAGGATGACGTATGATTCTACGCAGAAGGCGGCGTCTATATTTATATGTCTATGACTTCACGGTTGGCGGGATTCTCACAATGCGGTGTGCGCATGATCAAAAGTGGAACGAAGTCTCGCTACCACAAGATAATGCACGATTTCATAAGACTCTTTACTGGCTGTCTGTGCTTTCTGTGGTGTACAGTACGTTTGTAAATGTTATGCGCTCTTTTATCATCGTGGGAATTGATTATAGCTCTAAATAAATATTGACATTTTTTTTAAAGAATCCGTATAACTTTATTTATACGCCCGTATACTACGTTTATTGAATCAAATCCGTATAAAATATAAAGATTCCCCATTGATTATGGGAGAATCTGATTCATCAGCTGTTAAAAGGTTTGAAATATTAAATATTTTAAAGATTATATAAGCCTGAACAGCTTTAGTCCTTCGATTTATAAAAAACAAAACAAAAAAAACAAAAGCACGTTATTGTGTCTGGCTATGAGGAATTAAAACGTTGTTCTGCTTTAAAAATCCCGAGGATTGGAGAAGACCAAGTGCTGTAATTTTGAAAGAGAAAGGCCGCTGTTCCACGCCCTAATGTGAAAAAGAAAAGAAATTCAAGTAATGCTGCCCAAAAAGATCTTAATGGATGAGATCGAGGATTTTAAAAAATCGCTGTATTTCCTTACGGAAGAGGTTTCTGCTGTCCACAAGCAGCAGAAAACAATAATGGATCTGGTAGAGGAGGTGAAATCCCTCAGGATCCAAAATGTTGAGAAGGACCAGAAGATCATGCTGCTGGAAAACCGGGTCGAAAATCTTGAACAATATTCAAGGATAAACGATGTCATAGTCTCCGGGCTGGAGATTAAACCCCGGTCGTATGCCCACGCAGTAAAGCGGCAAGACAGAGAAGAACTCACTGAGATGGAAGCCATTTCGGTGGAGGAACAGGTGTCCACTTTCTTCCATTTACACCGAATTAAGCTAGACATCAACAACATCGAGGCATGCCATTTCCTTCCTCGGAGAACAAATACGGACAAACCAGCTTATACGATTTGTGAACAGAAAGTTCAAAAAGGAGTTGCTAAAACAAGGCCGAATGCTGAAAGGAACCAATGTATATTTGAATGAACATTTGACAAAAAAAGAATGCTATTGCTCGAAAAGCCCGCTCACTGCGAAGGCAGAAGAAAATACAGTCTATGTAGTCTACCGTACAAACTGCAAAATCTTTATTAAACTAAATGTTTCCCTAGAGCAAGCTAAAGTTTTGGTTGTCAGAAGCTTGGAGGAACTGGACAAGTATTAATGACACCATTTATCTATGGTAGGATTAACTTTTTTTTTTCTTTTTTGAAATGATAAAAGGCATTTTTTGTACTTTTATTCGTATGGAGAGTTTTAATCACTCTTCTCTCCTCATATGTTTTTGTTGGACTGTGGAATTTTCTCATCTCATCTCATTATCTCTAGCCGCTTTATCCTTCTACAGGGTCGCAGGCAAGCTGGAGCCTATCCCAGCTGACTACAGGCGAAAGGCGGGGTACACCCTGGACAAGTCACCAGGTCATCACAGGGCTGACACATAGACACAGACAACCATTCACACTCACATTCACACCTACGGTCAATTTAGAGTCACCAGTTAACCTAACCTGCATGTCTTTGGACTGTGGGGGAAACCGGAGCACCCGGAGGAAACCCACGCGGACACGGGGAGAACATGCAAACTCCACACAGAAAGGCCCTCGCCGGCGCCGGGGCTCGAACCCAGGACCTTCTTGCTGTGAGGCGACAGCGCTAACCACTACACCACCGTGCCACTGTGGAATTTTGTTTTTCCAGAATGAATAGTTACTCTTTATGGTTTGGATATCAGGGATCATGTTGTTTCCCGCCCCAGTTTTGCACTATTTTTGACGGAAGACGCCTATTTTTGTTTTTAGAGTGTAAAATATATAGAAGTTGTGTGTTTATATGTAGTCGTCAGAAACTCTTTAGTCAATATGCATGACATAGAATCAGATATAGACCCAGAAAGTAATCTGTTAAATAATGTGATTAGAAATTGCTGTTACTATACTGAAGATCAGTTTATAACAAATTCAATATAAAACATGGAGTATCGATCATTCACTTTAATAGCAGAAGTTTATACGCAAACTTTCAAAATATAAAAGATTACCTGGGTCAATTCACTACACCCTTTAGTGTGATAGGCAAGGGCGGCTGGTGCATAAGGGCGATTGGGCGACGCACTGCCAAAACGAAAAAAAAAAAGTTTTTTTTTTCTTTTTTTAAAACAAACTTTCACCAGCGCTGCTCGAGGCCGTTTTAATCTGTCTCTGGGTATCATTGTCCAATCAGGATGGTCTTGCTTCTAGAGTACCGCCCCTTTTGGGGTGATTTCAGTCACGCTGAAAATCGCCCAAGAGTTCACTAATAGAGTCCCATGTTAATATATATTTTTTTCTCCTGACTGACACTTCAATGCAATCTCTATGGGTTCCGGGGGGGCTCGCCTAGTCTGGCTAACGCGACTTCAAAGCTCTGCGAGCATTTGGTCTGGC
Source organism: Neoarius graeffei (assembly GCF_027579695.1). Classification (NCBI taxonomy): domain Eukaryota; kingdom Metazoa; phylum Chordata; class Actinopteri; order Siluriformes; family Ariidae; genus Neoarius; species Neoarius graeffei. The sequence continues at coordinate 65,176,594 of NC_083582.1, read as the reverse complement.
AAAGATATTAAGCCCAACCGTTTCCCAAAGGCGTGGTTGACCCGCCTCCCTGAAATGCCTCAGTTTGCTACTGGTCGAAGCCAGAAAAGGCTGTGACGAAGCTTAAACCAATCACATCACTCTTTCCTCTGACGTATGTGACGCGACGGAAACTGCTTGAGTAACAGGAAGAAGATAAATACCTCCAGGGCTGCTCTTTGCTCCGTTTTCAATGAGAACTTCCCGTTGAATGCTTTCAATACAGCATCTACCGCTGTGTCAAAGGCTTGCCGCTGCTCCATGTTCGTAATGTTTCTAGTGAATGAAGTGCTTCCGGCATAGATTCTGTAAACAATCTATGGCTTCCGGTCGCAGTTCTACTACGTCACTGCCTTGAACACGCCTCTACCCAGGGCCGTTGGAGATGCTCAAAGTTGATTGGCTCCCGATTTTTCGGGAGCTTGGAAGAGCTGGAGATAGCTTGCCTTGCCAGACTAAGCTCGCAACAGGCCCTCGTGTTGCATCAGGGCAATTCCATGTAAATGTCAACCTCACCATGCAAAATTAAAGCAACATGTAATACATCAAAACCACTCCCAGAGATATCACCTAGGCCTGTATTTTACAGATGTGAATAAGTTGAACCAATTTGTAACCAACCTAATATGTCACTGTCAGTCTTTCTTTCTTATAATGTAAACCCCAAGCTAAAATCAACTTTGATCATCTACAATTCTATATTATTGACACAAGCCACAGAAATGTATGCTAAAATCCACAAAACAGCAAAACAATAGCCATTCTAAATATTATTTAAGAACTTTGATAGTTTTAGCTGATATTTAGAGAGTTTTTCAAAGGGTTATGGTGGTTAAATTGCTGATTTTCTAAACATATGCCATGTCTATTTCAGACGCGTCACATCCATAACGGAATTTCGTCACATCCATAACGCTGACTTTTCCTTCCGAAACTCTGCATGAAATACAAAATATTTTAAACAAAGATTTTTTAATATTCACCTTGGACCCCTCTATCAAATGGATATCTCCATTTCGACATTAGGTTTACAATTTCACAGAGTTTGATAAAAATGTACAGTCACCCAAGAAAAGTGATACTTTTTCTGTCACATCCATAACGCATCTTTTATTGGCATTTTCTGGCATGCCCTAGATGTACTATGGGAATTGTTCTTGTTCTATCACTTCTCCAGTATGGTACAGCCTTAAAATATGCAACACCTGTTTAAATACTGCGAGACAATAAAACATGCACTGGGTCATTTGTTGCCATTTTGAGTTCAAGTGTCACGTCTATAACGCTGGAATTGCTCGTCACACTTAGGATGGGTGGGCCCAGGCTAGGGCTCGCCCTAACGTGCTTACGTCACTGCGAAGCGTGGCAAAGTTGCGTTCGATCCGCTCAGTTTCTGAGGTGAGATGGATGCGGAAAGCAATTCAGTGCGGTCCTTAAAAGAAGTTCCATTTAGTCAGCGATCAAATCGAGCTAAATTGGCAACAAAACAAGCTGGACCCCCCTCGACCAAATCTAAACATAAAACAAATTTCGACAAAGGGGGGGAAATCATATACTCGAGGTTTTACTTCAACATGGTCCCAGCACAAATCCTGGCGAGCTGGCTGCAAGGACGCCTCAGCGGTTTTCTGCTACCCCTGCTTACTTTTCCACCCTGGAGGTGGCTCCACGGACAACACTGCTTGGACGGTCACTGGAGTTTCGGACACGCATCATTTGTCGGAGAAAATAAAAAAACATGAGTCATCAAAGATTCACATGGGCAGCTGCCTGAAATTTTCAGCTTTTGGGAGAGTGAACATCGCTACACAACCGGATGAGGGCTACAGGCTAGCAGTTCGCCGCCACAACGATGAGGTGAGCAAGAACAGGCACATATTAAACCGGCTCATCCAACGCGTGAAATTTTGTGGAGTGTTCGAGTTAGCTCTACGAGGCAAAGACGAAACTGAGGGCTCCAGTCACCGTGGTGTTTTTCTGGGTTTGGTTGACTTCGTGACTCACACACACACACACACACACACACAGTCACAGAATCCGTTCACTTTTGATGTTTTCAATGTGCATTTTTATATTTGCCACACTTTGCTCTGAGAGTTAGCACTTTGGTAATATCCTTGGTAAATACCAGTAATTGCAAGATCTAAAGATCCACTCATCTATTTATTCAACTGCTATTGTTATGTTAGCCAACTATTTACAATGTTTTGTTACAGTAAGTGCACTTTCCTGTTTGTCCTTAAGTTGCACAGTCTGTAAAATTCTTGCTGGTCATGGAGTTTGAAGTACAAAATCTATTTACAGAACATTCTGTAGAACAGTTGACTTGCTACCTAGGTCATTCAGTCCTGTGGACATTTATGGTCCGTGTAGACATAATGGGGGAAAATTGCCCCCCCTGAAAAAAAATTCAGGAGCCGCCACTGGTGATAGGCATCTCTGAAACCTGGCTCAGTGTGGAAAAAAAGGGTGATTTTGAACTAGAAGGGTATGAATTAAATTATGAATAGAGCTAACAAAATGGGAGGGGGGACAGCTCTGTATGTAGACAGAAGATTGAAATATAAGATTATTAACAGTATCAAGTCAAGTTTATTTGTATAGCGCTTTTAACAATAAACATTGTCGCAAAGCAGCTTTACAGAATTTGAACGACTTAAAACATGAGCTAATTTTATCCCTAATCTATCCCCAATGAGCAAGCCTGTGGCAACGGTGGCAAGGAAAAACTCCCTCAGACGACATGAGGAAGAAACCTCGAGAGGAACCAGACTCAAAAGGGAACCCATCCTCATTTGGGCAACAACAGACAACATGACAGTCATTAACATTAACAGTCCTAACATACAGTGGTGCTTGAAAGTTTGTGAACCCTTTAGAATTTTCTATATTTCTGCATAAATATGATCTAAAACATCATCAGATTTTCACACAAGTCCTGAAAGTAGATAAAGAGAACCCAGTTAAACAAATGAGACAAAAATATTATACTTGGTCATTTATTTATTGAGGAAAATGATCCAATATTACATATCTGTGAGTGGCAAAAGTATGTGAACCTTTGCTTTCAGTATCTGGTGTGACCCCCTTGTGCAGCAATAACTGCAACTCAACATTTCCTGGTAACTGTTGATCAGTCCTGCACACCGGCTTGGAGGAATTTTAGCCCGTTCCTCCGTACAGAACAGCTTCAACTCTAGGATGTTGGTGGGTTTCCTCACATGAACTGCTTGCTCCAGGTCCTTCCACAACATTTCGATTGGATTAAGGTCAGGATTTTGACTTGGCCATTCCAAAACATCAACTTTATTCTTCTTTAACCGTTCTTTGGTAGAACGACTTGTGTGCTTAGGGTCATTGTCTTGCTGCATGACCCACCTTCTCTTGAGATTCAGTTCATGGACAGATGTCCTGACATTTTCCTTTAGAATTTGCTGGTATAATTCAGAATTCATTGTTCCATCAATGATGGCAAACCGTCCTGGCCCAGATGCAGCAAAACAGGCCCAAACTATGATACTACCACCACCATATTTCACAGATGGGATAAGGTTCTTATGCTAGAATGCAGTGATTTCCTTTCTCCAAACATAATGTTTCTCATTTAAACCAAACAGTTCCATTTTGGTCTCATCCATCCACAAAACATTTTTCCAATAGCCTTCTGGCTTGTCCACGTGATCTTTAGCAAACTGCAGACGAGCAGCAGTGTTCTTTTTGGAGAGCAGTGGCTTTCTCCTTGCAACCCTGCCATGCACACCATTGTTGTTCAGTGTTCTCCTGATGGTGGACTCATGAACATTAACATTAGCCAATGTGAGAGAGGCCTTCAGTTGCTTAGAAGTTACCCTGGGGTCCTTTATGACCTCGCCGACTATTACACACCTTGCTCTTGGAGTGATCTTTGTTGGTCGACTACTCCTGGGGAGGGTAACAATGGTCTTGAATTTCCTCCATTTGTACACAATCTGTCTGACTGTGGATTGGTGGAGTCCAAACTCTTTAGAGATGTTTTTTCTAACCTTTTCTAGCCTGATGAGCATCAACAACACTTTTTCTGAGGTCCTCAGAAATCTCCTTTGTTCGTGCCATGATACACTTCTACAAACATGTGTTGTGAAGATCAGACTTTGATAGATCCCTGTTCTTTAAATAAAACAGGGTGCCCACTCACACCTGATTGTTATTCCCATTGCTTGAAAAACACCTGACTCTAATTTCACCTTCAAATTAACTGCTAATCCTAGAGGTTCACATACTTTTGCCACTCACATATGTAATATTGATCATTTTTCCTCAATAAATAAATGACCAAGTATAATATTGTTTTGTCTCATTTGTTTAACTGGGTTCTCTTTATCTACTTTTAGGACTTGTGTGAAAATCTGATGATGTTTTAGGTCATATTTATGCAGAAATATAGAAAATTCTAAAGGGTTCACAAACTTTCAAGCACCACTGTAAAGTCAGCTTCATTGATGCTATAAACCCCCCACTGACGGAAACCCGAGCGCAAAACCGTTCACGACAACCGCAGTCCCAAAGTCAGCAAGTCAACTGCAGTCCCCCAGCCACAAAAGCACTACTGCAAGAGTCCAGAGCATCCTCCAGTGTGCGACCCCCAACTGTCCACGTAGGGCCGTCCTCTACAGGAGCGATGCGATGAGACTCCAACCAGACACAGGGCACCAGGATGGATCAGGCAGGTCCGAGGAGCAGAAGAGGCCAGCATCTCGATCCCAGGACCGACATGTAACTCAGAGGGACAGAATTTTTTTTTTCTTTTTTTTGAGGGGGGGGGGGGGGGGTATGACAGTATGACTGCTGCTATTGATGATATATGTGAATGTATTTCTATAGAAATTTTCATGAAGAAAAACAAAAATATTATTGTCAGCTGTGTTTACAGAGCTCCCAGCTCCAGTATAGAAAAATTCAAAGAAGTGATGAAATGCATGTTCATAAACACTGAGCAGAAAGTCACTTTCATTTGTGGCGATTTCAATATAGATTTATTAAATCTTAATAAATTAGCCTTGATTGATGAATTTAGTGCTGCAATTGTATAGTATGAGCTTTTATCCGATCATTACTAAACCCAGTAGAATAACATCTCAATCAGCAACAATTATAGATAATATATTTACTAACAACTTGGAAGGCAATATAATTGGAGGATTACTAATAAATTATATCAGTGACCACCTGCCTGTTTGTTAATTATGATTGTGAATATAAAATGTTGAAAGATGAAAATGAAATAAGGCAGAGGAGAGTAAGAACAGAAGGTACCATAAAAATATTGAGAAGTGAACTGTTATGTCAAAACTGGAGAAATGTATACAAAGCAGTGGATGTAGACTCTGATTATGACTGTTTTCTGGATACTTTCCTGTCCTTATATGACAGAATATGTCCAATAAAACAGAGCAGGAGGGAAAATAATCAGTTATGATAAACCCTGGATTACAAAGGGCTTGTTGAATGCCTATAAAAAAAAAGAATATATTGTACAAACAATTTCTAAAGCATAGAACTATAGAAAGAGAAATAAAATATAAAAGATATAAAAATAAATTAACTGATATTCGGAAATGTAAGAAAGATTTCTACAATAACGTATTAGAAAAGAATAAGGATAACATTAGAGATACATGGAATGTATTAAATTCAATTATTAGAAATAGGAAAAACTTGCCCTAAGTTTTCAGATTATTTTATGGAAAACGACAAGACAATAACTGATAAGAAGGATGTGGTGGAGGGTTTCAACAGGTTCTTTGTGAACGTAGGGCAGAAACTTGCAAAAGATATAAACCCTCCACAAGGGGGAGCTGCTGAAAAAATATTATGCAGAAAGAAATCCATCCACTATAAAGAGACAGATAAAAATGAAATTATTGATGTTGTTCGCACGTTTAAGAACAAAACATCTTTGGATTGGAATGGTTATAGATATGCCTTTAATAAAACAAGTAATTGATACTATTGTGGACCCTCTAACATACATCTGTAACTTATCGTTTGCTTTCCCAGCAAAATGAAAATTGCAAAAGTGATCCCACTATATAAAGCCGGAGAAAGAAATCTGTTTAACAATTACAGGCCAATTTCACTACTCTCCCAGTTTTCTAAAATACTAGAGAAACTTTTTGTTGCAAGGTTGGACAGCTTCATTGATAAACATGAATTGCTTAATGACAGTCAGTATGGTTTTAGAACAAGCAGATCATCTGCAATGTCTTTAATAGAACTAGTAGAAGAGTTAACAACTGGCAATTGACCACAAGAAGTATGCATTGGGTGTTTTTATAGATTTGAAGAAAGCGTTTGATACAATGTGATCATGAAATTTTACTACAAAAATTGGAAAGGTATGGGATTAGAGGGGGTAGGGCTAAATTGGTTAAAAAGCTACATTGAAAATAGACAGCAGATGGGGTGCTATTAAAGTCTACTCTCTTAGACATCACATGTGGTGTACCACAAGGGTCAAGTTCTTGGACCAAAATTATTTATATTGTATATCAATGACATACGTAATGTTTCAAAAATACTGAGACATGTTATTTTTTGCGGATGATACAAACGTATTCTGTGTAGGGGAAAGCCTTCAGCAGCTATTGGGGGGTATTCTCGGAAGAACTAGGAAAGCTAAAGCTGTGGTTTGAGGTAAATAAATTATCATTAAGTATAAAAAAAACCCAAAATTTAAAATAAACATCTGGACACACAGGTGGAAATAATGATTGATAGTTGTAAAGATGGAAAGAGTATATGAGAATATATTTCTAGGGGTAATAATTGATCACAACTTTAGCTGGAAACCCCATATCAAGTATGTCAGGTCCAAGTTAGTGCGCACAGTGGGGATTCTTTGTAAAATAAGGCACATTCTGAACTATAAATCATTGCACATATTGTATTGTACTCTCTTTTTACCATATCTGACCTTATTGTGTGGAAGTTTGGGGCAACACCTATAAAAGTACCCTGCAGTCAATATACATTATGCAAAAGAAGGTAATAAAATAGTGAATAATGTAGAATACCATGAACACATACTAATGCACTGTTTCTAAAGTCAAAAAATACTGAAATTTAGAGATTTAGTTGATTTCAAAACTGCACAATTTCTGTATAAAGTCATCTCATCTCATTATCTGTAGCTGCTTTATCCTGTTCTACAGGGTCGCAGGCAAGCTGGAGCCTATCCCAGCTGACTACGGGCGAAAGGCGGTGGTACACCCTGGACAAGTCGCCAGGTCATCACAGGGCTGACACATAGACACAGACAACCATTCACACTCACATTCACACCTACGGTCAATTTAGAGTCACCAGTTAACCTAACCTGCATGTCTTTGGACTGTGGGGGGAAACCGGAGCACCCGGAGGAAACCCACGCGGACACGGGGAGAACATGCAAACTCCACACAGAAAGGCCCTCGCCGGCCACGGGGCTCGAACCCAGGACCTTCTTGCTGTGAGGCAACAGCGCTAACCACTACACCACCGTGCCGCCCTAATTTGGGTAGTAAAATAATATTTTGCAATTAGTTTACCATTAAACAAGTAATTTTTTCCTTTAAAGCTTGACGGCCTTTCGATGTCATAAAATCGGTGAAATTTAGATCTCTCTGAAATTTGGTCATTGTGAGAGAGATGTTTATTTCTGTAATATCTCACAAAATATCAGGCCATTCTGTGGCTGGGAAGTTATTTAATTTGAGGGGATCAAAGCAAATAATGTGCATGAAATCGTTCGCTTCACGCAGTCAAGCAGACAGAGGAAGTCCGTGTGCACATGCGTAGGTTTACCTATAAGTGACCGCGCACTGACTTTCATCATTGTTGCTAAACGAACAGCTGATCACACCGAGGTGATCGCTAACCACCGATATTTATTAGTTTGGTCCTGCGTTTCCTTTCCTTCGTATATAACATAACGTCTTTTCTTCTCGCTTTCCGTTACTGTAGTTGGTCTTTCACGTTTCATTCGCACACTCGTCCTCCATTTTTCTCTTTGGTTTCAAATTTGCATCCCACAATGCCTTGTGCAAACTGGGAAAGCCCACCACGTGATGCATGACGTAGTGTCTTGAATTGGGTCATGGTGAAGCAGGAAAAAAGAGTGGAGAATTTAGGGCCACGTGGCCCTAAATTCATTAATTGTTCTGTTAGAAAAAAAAAACCTCATAAAATTGGAAGTTTGTCATTTGAATCCAGTAGCTTTTGGTCCACTAAACAAAAATAATTGGTTGTCAGGGAAAATTCTTTTTATGACCCACACTTGAAAAATCTGAAAGGCAGTCTAGCTTTAACTTTAACTTTAATCAAGTATTGATAGTAAATGAGGTTGTTAATTAGGAAGTCAATAAATTCCTGCAACTTTATTGTAGAAAGTATTTCATTTCTGTTGAAATACATTATTTATTAGGGCCAAGATGGTGGTTCAGTGATAACCACATGCCACCGCTCCAGTGTCTCCAGTTCAAGCCTGAGTTTATGTTGGGTTCTCCTGTTTCCTCTCATTGTCCAAAAACAGACAGGTAAGTGGATTGGCTGTGTTAAATTGCCTGTACTGTAGGTGTGAAAGTGTGTGAAGGAGTGTGTGCATCTGTGTTGGCCTAGTATCCCATTCACGGAGTGAATTCGCATGCCTTGCACTCAGGTTTCCTGGGATAGACCATTGATTGGCCATGGCCCTGATCAGGATAAAGTGCATGCTGATAAAGAAAGAAAGAAAAAAAGAAAGAAAGAAAGAATATTATATAATAAAAATTTAACGCAAACTTTAAATATGAAATGTGTTACAACCCCGATTCCAAAAAAGTTGGGACAAAGTACAAATTGTAAATGAAAACGGAATGCAATGATGTGGAAGTTTCAAAATTCCATATTTTATTCAGAATAGAACATAGATGACATATCAAATGTTTAAACTGAGAAAATGTATAATTTAAAGAGAAAAATTAGGTGATTTTAAATTTCATGACAACAACACATCTCAAAAAAAGTTGGGACAAGGCCATGTTTACCACTGTGAGACATCCCTTTTCTCTTTACAACAGTCTGTAAACGTCTGGGGACTGAGGAGACAAGTTGCTCAAGTTTAGGGATAGGAATGTTAACCCATTCTTGTCTAATGGAGGATTCTAGTTGCTCAACTGTCTTCTTTTTTGTCGCATCTTCCGTTTTATGATGCGCCAAATGTTTTCTATGGGTGAAAGATCTGGACTGCAGTCTGGCCAGTTCAGTACCCGGACCCTTCTTCTACACAGCCATGATGCTGTAATTGATGCAGTATGTGGTTTGGCATTGTCATGTTGGAAAATGCAAGGTCTTCCCTGAAAGAGACGTCATCTGGATGGGAGCATATGTTGCTCTAGAACCTGGATATACCTTTCAGCATTGATGGTGTCTTTCCAGATGTGTAAGCTGCCCATGCCACACGCACTAATGCAACCCCATACCATCAGAGATGCAGGCTTCTGAACTGAGCGCTGATAACAACTTGGGTCGCCCTTCTCCTCTTTAGTCCGAATGACATGGCGTCCCTGATTTCCATAAAGAACTTCAAATTTTGATTCGTCTGACCACAGAACAGTTTTCCACTTTGCCACAGTCCATTTTAAATGAGCCTTGGCCCAGAGAAGACGTCTGCGCTTCTGGATCATGTTTAGATACGGCTTCTTCTTTGAACTATAGAGTTTTAGCTGGCAACGGCGGATGGCACGGTGAATTGTGTTCACAGATAATGTTCTCTGGAAATATTCCTGAGCCCATTTTGTGATTTCCAATACAGAAGCATGCCTGTATGTGATGCAGTGCCGTCTAAGGGCCCGAAGATCACGGGCACCCAGTATGGTTTTCCGGCCTTGACCCTTACGCACAGAGAGTCTCCGAGATTCTCTGAATCTTTTGATGATATTATGCACTGTAGATGATGATATGTTCAAACTCTTTGCAATTTTACACTGTCGAACTCCTTTCTGATATTGCTCCACTATTTGTCGGCGCAGAATTAGGGGGATTGGTGATCCTCTTCCCATCTTTACTTCTGAGAGCCGCCACTACTCCAAGATGCTCTTTTTATACCCAGTCATGTTAATGACTGTGGCAGCAGGGGCGTGGTCAAGCGTCAGTCTGTGACCGAAGGGCGGAGTCAGGGAAGGTAAGTGGCAGAATCACTACACCTGATGTCAATTAACCTGTTTGTGTGTCTTCCCCAGTGACCGCACCCTATATAAGGAGGGAGAGAGAGAAGGAAGGGAGCTCTCTCCCGCACCAGACGACTAATGTGTGTGCGCGTGTGTCTGGGTGACTGGGAATTTGTGTGTGTGATTGATTCTCTGAATCTTTTGATGATATTATGCACTGTAGATGATGATATGTTCAAACTCTTTGCAATTTTACACTGTCGAACTCCTTTCTGATATTGCTCCACTATTTGTCGGCGCAGAATTAGGGGGATTGGTGATCCTCTTCCCATCTTTACTTCTGAGAGCCGCTGCCACTCCAAGATGCTCTTTTTATACCCAGTCATGTTAATGACCTATTGCCAATTGACCTAATGAGTTGCAATTTGGTCCTCCAGCTGTTCCTTTTTGTACCTTTAACTTTTCCAGCCTCTTATTGCCCCTGTCCCAACTTTTTTGAGATGTGTTGCTGTCATGAAATTTCAAATGAGCCAATATTTGGCATGAAATTTCAAAATGTCTCACTTTTGACATTCGATATGTTGTGTATGTTCTATTGTGAATACAATACCAGTTTTTGAGATTTGTAAATTATTGCATTCCATTTTATTTACAATTTGTACTTTGTCCCAACTTTTTTGGAATCGGGGTTGTATTTTCATGCATTTTTCAACTGTGGGGAAAAATTTTATTAGTTTTTTTTAATTATTATTTTACTTATACATTGTTATGCATATATATTTATGGGCACAAAACTGTCATCTATTATTATTAGTAGTAGTAGTAGTAATAGTAGTAGTAGTGGTAGTAGTAGTTTTATTATTACTTTTTTGTATTCATCATCAATTTTATCCTTTACATTGTATCTGTCTTCAAAGTTTATAGTGCTAGCTCTGGGGGTAGCGAACACAGGCTCCATTTTCCTGTTGAATTTAGATACAAATCAAACATTCAACACTTTTTGTCACTAATCCCTGACTTCACACATTAGATATTAGACATTTGTAACATTTCACTTTATTCATTTCCTCTATATTCTGTCTGGAACCCTGCTTCACACATTACTGTTTAATGTACACTTGCTTTTTAGGTTCACTGTAGTGGCTGAATAATACAGTTATAATACTGAATAATATACTCCAAGGTAAATAACTAAATAAAACCACAGTTTCAGGCATGTTTCCTCCAGCTGCTGTAACTCTGCACGGAGTGTGTGTTTTGGCAGATCTCAGCTGCATGCAGAAATAATTCGAAGCACAGAGTGTCACACAAGTGACCTTCGGACAAGCTTTTCTTCCATAATGGATGATGATTGAATTCACTGAATGTACAAAAGTGAAAAGGAAATACTGCTACTACAAAAAAATATAAATACCAAGTTTTTTTTCTCTACATCTACCTAAAAAAAAACTTGTTTAAATATGACATGACACCAGATGACAGAACACTAGATCAATTTTTTTAGGGTTACATGTTACACTTTTTCTTTCTGTACTGGAAACCAGGAAAAGAGAACGAGTCCAGGTGGTAATCTATACAGTGAATTGGCTCTGGGCAATAACCAATTACTGACAAATCCCGCAGGGTAAAGAAATTAAAAATTGCCCAGTAGGTTAACTAATAACCTGCAACAGAAGCAAATTGTAGAAGGCATATAAAATCCTATCACTGGAACTGAAGGATTGTTCTTCTTTCTAATAAATCAAGGTGTATATATATATATAATATATATATATATATATATATATATATATATATATATATAAATAAAAGTGCAGTGGTTAACACTGTCGCCTCACACCAAGAAGGTCCTGGGTTTGAGCCCAGCAGCTGACGGAGAACTTTCTGTGTGGACTTTGGATGTTCTCCCCGTGTCCGCATGGATTTCCTCTGGGTGCTCCGGTTTCCCCCACAGTCCAAAGACATGCAGGTTAGGTTAACTGGTGACTCTAACCTATGTCTATGTGTCAGCCCTGTGATGACCTGGCGACTTGTCCAGGGTGTACCCTGCCTTTCGCCCATAGTCAGCTGGGATAGGCTCCAGCTTGCCTGCGACCCTGTAGAACAGGATAAAGCGGCTAGAGATAATGAATGGATATATATATATATATATATATATATAGTATCTCATCTCATCTCATTATCTGTAGCCGCTTTATCCTGTTCTACAGGGTCGCAGGCAAGCTGGAGCCTATCCCAGCTGACTATGGGCGAAAGGCAGGGTACACCCTGGACAAGTCGCCAGGTCATCACAGGGCTGACACATAGACACAGACAACCATTCACACTCACATTCACACCTACGGTCAATTTAGAGTCACCAGTTAACCTAACCTGCATGTCTTTGGACTGTGGGGGAAACCGGAGCACCCGGAGGAAACCCACGCGGACACGGGGAGAACATGCAAACTCCGCACAGAAAGGCCCTCGCCGGCCACAGGGCTCGAACCCGGACCTTCTTGCTGTGAGGCGACAGCGCTAACCACTACACCACCGTGCCACCCCTATATATATATATATATATATATATATATATATATATATATATAAAATCAAAAGTGGTCCAAGAAGGTGAACTGGCGATGAGGTCATGGGTATCGAAGGCTCATTGATTTGATTTGCATGAGGCACAAAGACTAGCCCATATGGTCCAATCCCACAGAAGAGCTACTGTAGCACAAACTCCTGAAAAGTTAATGCTGACACCTTTCTCTTTTAATCAGCATTCACTTTTTCAGCAGTTTGCGCTGCAGTCGCTCTTCTGTGGGATTGGACCAGATGAGCTAGCCTATTTGTGTAGATTTACTTAGCTATTATATGAAGTTAAACATCCCAGAAAAACATGCAAATTGTCATCAAAACTACATTTTCTTATTTTAAAATTATTACAAAATCTTATCTTATTTTTATGTGGAGCTGATTTCCCTGCTCGTTCTTTCTGTTCCTGGCAATTTGAAGTCGACTGCCAGCAGAGGGCAGCACTTCTTCATGTCAGGTGAACGTTTGTCCCTGTTCTCTGAGTGAAGCAACTCACAGTTTAAATGGATAGTCAGCTAATTAATTTAGTAGCCTGCTGATTCTGAAGCTGTTTGTTTCTTATTTTTAAAGAAACGGTGTGATCTTGGGGGCACTACTCCTCACTCTTGTGAGGAGATAATGTAGTGGTTACTACATTATGTCCTCACTCTTCTGTATGGAGTTTGCATGTTCTCATCCCTTTGTAGGTTTCCTCTGGGTGCTCCAGTTTCCTCCCACATGCGGATTAGGGCAACTGGATACTCTAAATTGCCCATAGGTGTGAATGTGAATGTGAATGCCTGTTTGTCTCTGTCTTAGCCCTGTGACAGACTCACGATTTGTCCAGGGTGAACCCTGACCAAAGGTGTCTGCTGGGACTGGCTCCAGCCCACTTGTGACCTGCAATGGATAAGTGGTATAGAAAATGAATGAATGTGCAGTCTTACAATTAAAAGTTACCCAGTATAAGAAGCAAGCCTGATGTTCTACTTCTTGGAGTCCTGGAGTTATCCACAAGTTACTCAAAAGAAGACATGAAAAGATTTCTTTGCTTTAACATTTCTTTAATTTGTGTTACGTTTAAACTAGAAACCAATACTTTTTTATTGGCAGCATGGTGGTGCAGTGGGTAGCATTGACACCTCACAACTCCAGGGTCTCTGTAGGTAGGCAAATTGGAAACATTTAATTGCCTGTACATGTGAATGGTGCCCTGTAGTGGACTGGTGTCCCATCTGGGGTGAATTCTCCCACCTTGTGTCCAGTGTTACCAGGACAACACTGGATCCATTGTGATCCTGATCAGAATGAAGCAGTTACTGAAGATCTCATCTCATCTCATCTCATTATCTCTAGCCGCTTTATCCTGTTCTACAGGGTTGCAGGCAAGCTGGAGCCTATCCCAGCTGACTACGGGTGAAAGACAGGGAACACCCTGGACAAGTCGCCAGGTCATCACAGGGCTGACACATAGACACAGACAACCATTCACACTCACATTCACACCTACGGTCAATTTAGGCTACATCCACACGACAACGGCAACGAGATTTTTTTTTTAAATATCGCGTCCACATGGGCAACGGATCAGTAAAATATCAGGTCCATATGGCAACGCAACGCTTGCTGAAAACGATGCAATACACATGCCACACCTCTACGTGCGCTGTAAGACGGTCCCATCAGAGACACCAGAACAATAGAAGTAGACGCATGCGCATAAACCCCTTCTTCTGTAGCATCAGCTACATAAAGTTTTGATTATTAATCAGTAGCGTAAAACGAAAGACGCGGAAAGAGGAATGAATGGGGGTAGATGGAAGCCGGTACGCCAACATTCTGATATCCTCCAGAATTCTTTAATGGTCCGGAATAAATTGAATGCTACACGTTGATGGATTACTTTGTTCTTCTACGCCCTTTTTGAGGAATGTATTGTCGGACTTAAACCAACATCTGAAGAGGTGAGATCGCTCCTTTTTTTTCCCCTATTTTTGCTGGCGGGATTGTTTTTGTTTTTGGAAAGCAGTGAAAATATTTTGTAAGTGCGTTTCATGAACCAAGTTATAGGATTTGTTGACAACTCGCATAGAGTTCGTTACACTTCTACCCAGCGTGAAGCACTGACAGTCATGTGGTTGTGACGTCATCGTAAACAAATCCGTTCTACTCATCCAGACGACTTCGCAACGGCGCCGTTGCCAGATTTTTCCACTCTGGAACCCGTTCTCAAAAGATTTCGTTTTGGGGCACCCAAAACGCCGGTGCCGTGTGGACGCCAGGCCAAAACGATAAACAATTTTATCAGATTCACCTGAATCCGTTGCCGTGTAGACAGGGCCTTAGAGTCACCAGTTAACCTAACCTGCATGTCTTTGGACTGTGGGGGAAACCGTAGCACCCGGAGGAAACCCATGCGGGTTACTGAAGATGAATGAGTGACTTATAAAATGATATAGTTCCTCAGCAAATCCCTACAGTTGCTGCAGGAATTTCTCAAAAACAGTTTACTACTTGATTAGCTGTACTGTGGCTGAGATGCCAAAGAGGTCTGGTGTTTTATCTGGATTAAAAATGTCTATTATGAGAGCCATGTTTGGCTCAGCTAATCTGGGGCAGTTGGCAAAATACTGTGATATAAAATTGATTAATGAATATCAAGCTATAGTTAAAGACACTAAATATCACCAAAAAAAAAAAATCAGTACATTTCAAACAGTAGGCTGACCTTAGAGCAGGGAGTTTTTCAAGACACCAGAAGCAATAAGGAAACACATTTTCTGCTCTTACAAGCAAAATGGTCAAAACCTGGGAGAAAGATTAATACTCAAGGGCAAGCTTAGCAGCTGCTTCTCTCTATTAGCACCATAAGCAGAAGTGACATGCATTAGACAAGACCTTTGGCCTCATAATAATAATAATTCTTCAGAGATGTTCCTATTGCAACAGTACTATTGGGAGACTCAGTCCAGATCATTCTGTGTATGTGCCACTAACAAGAGACATATTAAGTGACATGTTGTTGCTGCAGTGAGAGTTACAGCTTTGCCTCTGTAACTCGATTCCTTCCATAAGGTGAACTGCATGCTGATCCTGCTAACACCTTCGGCCCATGCTCATGATATCTGGTGCTAACTTTAGCGACATGTTGGTGGTTGCTCATTCTGCACAGACATTAACATGTGTTGGTGTCCTAGGAAACATTACACTTCGAAATACAATTCATTTCCCCAGTGTGATTAAAGAACAGTCCTGTGTTACGGTGGTGTCTGTGATGATATGAGCTGGAAATGTGGTATATCAACCCCAAAATGATTTCAAATTATTCTATCTACATTCACTGGATATGAGCAATCGTACGCTCTGATTGGCTAATTTACCACTAGGATATCAGCTCATATACCATG
Source organism: Neoarius graeffei (assembly GCF_027579695.1). Classification (NCBI taxonomy): domain Eukaryota; kingdom Metazoa; phylum Chordata; class Actinopteri; order Siluriformes; family Ariidae; genus Neoarius; species Neoarius graeffei. The sequence continues at coordinate 65,160,450 of NC_083582.1, read as the reverse complement.
AGTAGAGAAAAGCAAAATGGCAGAGCACATCAAGTCAGACATATCACTTTATCATGTATTTAACAGAAACAGAAATAGCTAAAAGAATATAGTCCCCCCCCCCCCCATATCTCCTGTTCTACACTCCAGCCCAGTCGGTGGCAGTAAAGCATCTTTAAGTTGGTTTGCCAACCGCCAAAAAACCCTAAAGAAGAAGAAGAAAATGGCGGACTGTGTTACTGAACCAACCGAGGACAAAATAAAAACTCGGCTTGAAAACAAAACCCCCCAAAATGCAAAAAAAAAGCACAACAAAATATGGAATAAAAGTATTTGATAGTAAGAACATACTGTACACTGTAAAAAATGATTTGTTGTTTTAACTTAAAAATATTAGTACCCGGGCTGCCTTAAAATTTTGAGTTCATTGAAATTCATATAGTAAGTTATTGTTCACCTCGTTGTGTTAACTTACTATATTAATTTCAATGAACTCAAAATTTTAAGGCAGCCTGGGTACTAACTTTTTTAAGTTAAAACAACAAATAATTTTTTACAGTGTATCTTTTTTTTCAAGAATTACTATTATGGGCGGCACGGTGGTGTAGTGGTTAGCGCTGTCACCTCACAGCAAGAAGGTCCGGGTTCGAGCCCCGTGGCCAGCGAGGGCCTTTCTGTGTGGAGTTTGCATGTTCTCCCCGTGTCCGCGTGGGTTTCCTCCGGGTGCTCCGGTTTCCCCTACAGTCCAAAGACATGCAGGTTAGGTTAACTGGTGACTCTAAATTGACTGTAGGTGTGAATGTGAGTGTGAATGGTTGTCTGTGTCTATGTGTCAGCCCTGTGATGACCTGGCGACTTGTCCAGGGTGTACCCCGCCTTTCACCCGTAGTCAGCTGGGATAGGCTCCAGCTTGCCTGCGACCCTGTAGAAGGATAAAGCGGCTAGAGATAATGAGATGAATTACTATTATCGCATTTTTCACCAATTGCTCCTGTCATTTCATCGGTTCATTTACATTCTAAGTAGAAATGATTTTGTTGGACGTTTTGTATAAAGTTTTTATTTATCGAATTTGCAAAACATAAAAATGCTTTGTTTCTCAAAATTCAGTGAATGTGGATAGAATAAAGCAGTTATTCCTCTCAATCTCATCAATCTTCTTACTAACTCGTTGGCTATCAGCGCATATCCGACTCAATTTTGTGGAATAACTGTTAATTAGCAATGGGAACAGACCGGGGTGGGTTTCCTAAAAGCCTCTTAATCCTAAGAGCATCTTAACTAGAAGAGAGAGTGTTCATTGTGATGCTCGCTCTACCATTTAACAATGATCTTTGTGCTACGATGCTTTTGGGAAACTCACCCCAGTTTAGCACTGTACACTACCGTTCAAAAGTTTGGGGTCACCCAGACAATTTTGTGTTTTCCATGAAAAGTCACACTTTTATTTACCACCATAAGTTGTAAAATGAATAGAAAATATAGTCAAGACATTTTTCTGGCCATTTTGAGCATTTAATCGACCCCACAAATGTGATGCTCCAGAAACTCAATCTGCTCAAAGGAAGGTCAGTTTTATAGCTTCTCTAAAGAGCTAAACTGTTTTCAGCTGTGCTAACATGATTGTACAAGGGTTTTCTAATCATCCATTAGCCTTCTGAGGCAATGAGCAAACACATTGTACCATTAGAACACTGGAGTGAGAGTTGCTGGAAATGGGCCTCTATACACCTGTGGAGATATTGCACCAAAAACCAGACATTTGCAGCTAGAATAGTCATTTACCACATTAGCAATGTATAGAGTGGATTTCTGATTAGTTTAAAGTGATCTTCATTGAAAAGAACAGTGCTTTTCTTTCAAAAATAAGGACATTTCAAAGTGACCCCAAACTTTTGAACGGTAGTGTATGGCAGGCATAGAAGAACTTCACTGGCGTGCTAGGCTTTTTCTATCAAACACAGGCTGTCCTTTGAGTCATGCCTGGGCACTGACTACTTTTTTTTTCCTTCCAATTTGGGCATAATAGATTATCTGGTTATCTGATTGACATTGAAATCTTCACTGCTGTATGGCACTGGCAGAACACTCTCTGCATACCATATTTGTTTTAATGTCCAAGTTATAAATTGATGTGACGCAGACAGCAAATAAACAAGACTGTTCTTGAAGCGAAATAAGTCTTCATTCATGGGTCTGTCAAGTGCTTCACTGAATACTGAACATGGCTAATAAAAATGCTTTGCACCACTGTAAATGTTCTGTACGATCAAGAGAACATCATTGTATGTCTTTATTTTCCAAGTAAATCAAGTGTAAAATCAGTAAGGAGTACATCAGCATGAGCCATATAGCTGATTAAAAGGAATGTTTATACACTGTATACTGACTATATCTAAAGGGGTACACTAGTGATTATAACATTTTAGCCTAGACATCTTCCTGATTCTGTAATTCAACATATCTGTAATAGGAAAAGGGCGATGATCCATCCACTTCTACCTCTTTCTTTGCACCACTGTACCTTGTGGTGAAGCCTCTCTGGCAGGACATCTAGCTCTTCACCTTTATATATGCTTGAGAAGCATCTGCAGGAAGATTATCTCCTTCACCATCACCCATGAGCTCTTTGCATCAGAGAAAACCCCCCACTCCAAATGCTACCCTCCTTCATTTTCTCCGGCTCATAGAAGACAACAGCAGCAACAGTAACAGTTAAGGGAACAGAGAAGTACAAAACTCAAGGATTTGGATTGAACCGAAACAAGTCCTTTGTGGATTTTATTAAAATTAATTTATTATTATTATTTTTGCTTAAATTTATTTTCTTCCTACACGATTCTTTTCTCTGAGGTAAGATAGAACTCGTGCCAGAGCAATGTTCAGACTGCAGGCAGTGAATACCAAACTCATGGTGATATAATAAAGCTATGTAATGAGCTCGTAATCTTGGCTTTGACTGACACCTCATGTGTTCTAGCTGAATTATTTAATTTTACATACTTCAGCTGATTGAGATACTGTATTTGGTTGGCATAGGGGAAGCCATGGCCAAATGGTTAGAGATGCAGCTTTGGTTGCCATTTGGACGTAAATGATTGCTGGTTCTATTCCCTGGACCAGCAGGAATGGCTGGAGTGCCCTTGAGCAAGGCACCTAACCCCCAACTGCTGCTCTGGATATGTTGCACGTCACTCTGGATAAGAGTGTCTGCTAAATGCATGTAATGCTTGCAGCTTGTTTTGGTTAAATCCTTGAAATTTATCTCTGCTCGCACATCTGCTCTCTGTTTTTCATCAGGCTATCCTGATCACAGAGGTGGACAAAGTACCCAACTTCATTACTTAAGTGAAAGTACAGATCCCGCTGGTCAAATGTTACTCCGATACAAGTGAAAGTTGTCCAGTCAAATTTTTACTTAAGTTAAAGTACTGAAGTACTTGCTTTTAAAAAATACTTAAGTATTAAAAGTACATTTTCTGTCAACGCATCGTTGTATTATTGCCACAATGCTTACAAAACCTAATGCCGTTACCAAAGACAGAAATGTGAATTCACAAAATGAACGCATGCTGTGCATCATGGTGGTTTAACGTTAAGCTAGTCAGTGAAGGGCCACCTGACATGCTAGCAAACTCTTTTCAAACTCGAAATCATATTGGTAGCTAACGCTACTAGAAAAGAAAGATTTCTACATTTTGTTTATTTGGCAAGATTATGCTAAAACATATTTCTGAAAGGACTTCCGATAAGTTAACGTTATTCATGTTAGCGTAACTCTGCTTTTACATGCTAACTAACAGTGTCCAAGTTAACTAGCTATGTGTTAACATTAGCCGTGGACAAGGCGATGGCAACTTAGTGGAAAAATCCATAGAAACTCATTTGACTAACCAGACTGCATAGCTATTGCAACATTATCGCTAGCTCTGAAAGCACAGACAACTTCGTTGCAAGCTTTCTCTTGGAATAAAATGTTTGCATACCTCAATATTCTTCCGCAGGTTGGATGGCAAGTTTTTGTAGGCCGTGATGTCATTTGTTTTTGGCAAACAAAGCAAACATTTAAAACGAAACGAATCGTTAATCCTTTCAGAAAACTGAAACATGGGTTCTAGGTAAGGCCATGGGTGCGTGCATTCTCCAGAAGAACCACCTCCTTCCATTCTGCCATCAACTGATCATATTCCAATACTGCTGCTGAGAAATCATTAAACTTGATTTTATCCAGTCTATGGATGTGACGTGACCCTAGTGATTACTGATAGACTGTCTCAGTGTCACCTGCGAAAAAAACAATCATGTTTTAAAAAAGAAAAGAAAAAAAATCCACTTTCAAAGCTGCTTCATAGTAACGAGTAACAAGGACCTAGATAGAAATGTAGTGAAGTGAAAAGTACGATAGTTGCCTTTCAAATGTAGTGAAGTTAAAGTCATAAGTTTCCAAAAAAAATAATACTCAAGTAAAGTCAAACAAAATTTTGACAGCAAAATTTTCCCGCACACCATGCAGTAAGTGGGAATTTTGTATTCAGTTTGATATTCAATTGTCCCCCTGCATTCTGGTGTTTTGTTTGTGGGTCGTCCAGCTGGAGATGGACAATGGGGGGGGGGGGGGGGGGGGGGGGGGGGGGTTGAGATTTTGGATTTAGTAGATGTTCCTGCATTCTGGTGGATTTTTGGAGTGGCCTGCTGTGCCATACCTACATTCTTACACACCCTGACTTGCCAGGCCTTCAGCTTGTGGCCAACAAAAGCACCAAGTTTTGGCTTAAAAGCCCCCACACTAGAAAACTACAGATGACTGCCAATGTTCCTGTAGCCCTATAGACCTGTGTTTCAGATTTAAAGGCAAGTTCATGTTTGAAAATATTTCATCAGCTAAGCCTAAACACCTTCTGAATTGAAACTAAATGTTAAGTTTTTAATAATTGTTGCAAAAATAAGATTATCCCTCACTGACTATTCATTACGCATTTAAGGGCTTTCCCCACCACTGGGTTCAGCAGAAGATTGGCATGGGGAAAAATATCAACAGCAAAAGAACAAATAAAATGCTTAAACAGTAAGCAAAATGTGCATGTGCTACAAGAAACATTAAAATGATTAAGTTTGAACAGTATTGAAACACAAAAAGCTGAACCTTGGCCATAGGTGGGAATGTGCACACAAAGTTGGGCTTAAAAATTTTGGTCATACTTAAATAAGCTATATTAATATATTTCTTATTAATTTATTTCTTATCTATGTTTCTTATTAGTAATAGAGCATTCGTCAGGGCCTGTTATCTGACAAATATTCTCTACCTGTCTTGCCCTCTTTGAAACCCTGTCTCCTCAGTATATTGTTCTCTGTCTTTTTTTTTAATTATTCACAAGTTCAAGTTCTTTGATATTACAGGTGACCATGCTTTATTTACTTTAACTGAGCAATTACATACATCATAAATAATTAAAAATAAATACCCTGTAAATAAACAATAGGTATGGTGGCTAATGGCTCTTCTTGCATTTGTAATATTATCTCTTACTTGCTTTATTTTACAACATTTCCAGTATGGCTTCAAATAAAGTCATAAAGTATGATAACATACAGTAAACAAACTAAAAATGCGCTTTAATAAACGTGTGCTAAGGAGGTGCTTTCCCATTGGGGAAGATAGAGGCTGTGGCACGGCAGTAGGCCTATAATGATTTAGCATGCCTAGTACACAGCTCTCGATATGGCATTAAATATTCTCACAACACTTATAGGCTAAAACGATTAAGAAACTTTATATAAGTTCATAATTATGCCAGTAACGCCACACACTGGCGTGCATATGTACAAACCTGTCTGAGACACCCGTCTTCAATTCAGATACCTTCTTCTCTCTCCTCTTCCTCTAAATTGACGGTAGGCAATTATCCAACTTCCGGCGAGTGTAGCATCATTAGATGCGCCACCTACCATAGGGGAGTGTGTACAGAAGGGAACACCTCTCTGCCTGTTTAGCCGTGCGTAAGGCATAATTGATCGATCGCAAGCGGTTGGCGCGACGCAATGGGTAGCCTAGATCAGATAGATAAACTAGATTTTTTTCTAGCGTGAGAAATCAGAGGTATGGCGTGTGAGCGTGTGAAGACAGTCAAATGCGTGTGTCTCACGTTCATTGCGTGAGAGTTGGCAGCCCAGTTAATGTACTTCGTTACTGTCCACCTCTGCCTGATCAGTAATTTTCCATCACCCGTTGAAGCTACCCTGTCACACTCAGACAAGTCAGCTTCCTGAAATCACATCTTCTAATCATTTAGCTACACCACACTCCTGAATGTGGATATATACTCATGTTTGTCTTTCAATAAACTGACATATCTCTGAACAGTTGTGTCTGAGTCAGTGACTGTTGCTCCCAGATCTGTGAGGCAGAATCTCCTGGGCAGCAGACGACTATATTTCTAGATCATTCATACTTTATGTAGCCAGGGGACTACCTCGGGGACTGGTGAGTAGGCAAACAGGTACAGCTGTGTGTAAGTTGGTCCAACCTCTAGCCGCTATTTAGGAACAGGCACAGCCACAGACAGCTATGTGCTTTTTGGGGATCCTTCGGCAGTTACCTGGTACCTGGTTAGCAGTGAATGCTACAAACTGGTAGCTGTGACAGACAGGAAGCATCGGCTCACTGTTAGACAGAGCAGATGAGCCAGAGTGACAGCGAGTGATATGAGTTCGACCACAAACAATTGGGAGTCGGTGCATTGTCTCGGTTGTTAGCCGTTGTTTCAGGGTTATTTCTTTATTTGTTTTATGGCTGTTTTTATTTTTCTTTAAACCTGAGCCAAAGCACCGTTAAGGTCACAACAGGGGGAAGTTGATCTGGGGTTGATCAGTGTGGCTTAATCTAATTGCATGTGTTTTTATTTGTGTGAGAACTATAGGACCAGGTGTTTTTATTGTATGGAGTGTTTTTTTTCCTATTGCATGTTATTTTTTTGTAGTGTATATAGTTACACCTTGTTAGCCCTGCGATGATCTGGCAACTTGTCCAGGGTGTACCCCGCCTCTCGCCCATAGTCAGCTGGGATAGGCTCCAGCTTGCCTGCGACCCTGTAGAACAGGGTAAGCGGCTACAGATAATAGAGGGATGGATAGTTACACCTGAAGATTGGGCGTTTTATGATTAGTCCCACTGTGTTACTCTGTCCACTTGGTCTGTTTTAATCCTTATTGTTGTAAATCAACCCACCTGTTGATCCATCCATCCATTATCTGTAGCCACTTATCCTGTTCTACAGGGTCACAGGCAAGCTGGAACCTATCCCAGCTGACTATGGGTGAGAGGCGGGGTACACCCTGGACAAGTCACCAGGTCATCGCAGGGTTGACACAGAGACAAACAACCATTCACACTCACATTCACACCTACGGTCAATTTAGAGCTGCCGATTATCCTAACCTGCATGCCTTTGGACTGTGGGGGAAACCGGAGCACCCGGGGGAAACCCACGCAGATACGGGAAGAACATGCAAACTTCGCACAGAAAGGCCCTCACCGGCCGCTGGGCTTGAACCCAGGACCTTCTTGCTGTGAGGTAACAGTTCTAACCACTACACCACTGTGCCGTCCCCCACCTGTTGAATACCTTTTTAAATAAAAAAAAAAACATTGCTTGCTCTCCAAATTGGATGTTTTCACTTACAGGCTCTAATTGGGGTTTGTAGTAGCCATGGGGCGGCACGGTGGTGTAGTGGTTAGCGCTGTCGCCTCACAGCAAGAAGGTCTGGGTTCGAGCCCCGTGGCCGGCGAGAACCTTTCTGTGCGGAGTTTGCATGTTCTCCCCGTGTCCGCGTGGGTTTCCTCCGGGTGCTCCGGTTTCCCCCACAGTCCAAAGACATGCAGGTTAGGTTAACTGGTGACTCTAAATTGACCGTAGGTGTGAATGTGAGTGTGAATGGTTGTCTGGGTCTATGTGTCAGCCCTGTGATGACCTGGCGACTTGTCCAGGGTGTACCCCACCTTTCATCCGTAGTCAGCTGGGATAGGCTCCAGCTTGCCAGCGACCATGTTGAACAGGATAAAGCGGCCAGAGATAATGAGATGAGATGAGATGAAAATATTACACATTTATGAAGTATTGCAAGGTAAGGTAGGTGCACAGACTTGAGGTGTGTGTAAGGTGAACAGTCCTGAGGTGTGTGTGTTGTGTGTAAGGTGCACAGTCCTGAGGTGTATGTGTTGTGTGTAAGGTGCACAGTCCTGAGGTGCATGTGCTGTATGTAAGGTGCACAGTCCTGAGGTGAGGTGAATGTGTTGTGTTTCACATTATGGAGTGAGGTATTGCACGTTATAAAAGTAATGCACATAGACAGTCCCTTATAAAGTACTGCACATTATAAATTATTGCACGAGGAGAGTCACATAGTAAAATAAATAGACTATAAAGTCAGCATATCCAAGTTCAGGGCTGTTATGGCTTTTGGAAAGAAGCTGTTTTTGAATCAGTTTGTCTTTGTCCTGATGCACCTGTAGCGCCTCCCTGAGGGCAACAGGTCGAACAGATCAAAGCCAGGGTGGGAGCTGTCCTTGATGTCCTTGTCCTTAGCTCTGCTAAGGCAGCGGGAGGTGTAAATGTCCATCAGGGAGGGGAGAGGGCAGCCAATGATCTTCTGTGCTGCCTTAACTACCCTCTGGAGCCTGTCCCTGTCTACAGCAGTGCAGCTGCCGTACCATACTGTAATACAGTACGTCAGCAGGCTCTCGATGGATGAGCGGTAGAAGGTCAGCAGCAGGTTGGAGTTTAGGTTGTACTTCCTGAGGACCCTCAGGAAGTGTAGCCGCTGCTGAGCCTTCTTAATAACTGCTGTGATGTTTACTGACCAGGAGATGTCGGTGGAGATGAGGACACCGAGAAACCGGAAGGTGTGGACCCTCTCCACATACACGTTGTTGATGTAGAGGGGGGCTAGGTCGGTGCTGTGCTTCCTGAAGTCAGCAATGAGCTCTTTGGTTTTCTTGGTGTTCAGAGCGAGGTTATTTAAATACTAAATTTCTTGGTTTAGAGCTAACATTTGTGTTGTGCTAGGAGATCTTACACAGGAAATTTGCCTGAGTAAAATGTACTCAAATTGAAAATTTTACTCTCTGCCAGATAACATTTGGTCCCTCTCTAAAAAGAGTGAAAGTTACTCTTTTGATAGAGCTGTTTTTCCACAGTCAATTCTCCTCAATTCAGTGTTAATATTTTACTCTTTGTGCTGGTATTTGACTCTATTCAGTGTCTTGAAATTAACTCTTGGACCATTTTACTCAGTTCAGCACCACAACCAACTCTGTTACACAATTACTCTGTAATTTTGCTCCTACTCCAATTCCAAATTTTACTTTCGAAACGCAAAATAGAGCAAAATTCACGATTTTTGAGGAAAATACTTTTAACTCTGGAAAAAGTGCTCAATCATTTTCTCCTGTGTACACTTCCTAAGAGCATAGAGGTCAGATTTTAAGTAATAATTATATTTATTCACAAATTTTCATATTTATACATATTTAGTGTGCACTCAAATCTTCAGTGGTTCCTCCAGGAATCCCCAGGGGTCTATAAAGCATTTCCAGGGGGTCCGTGATTTTAAAATTTTGTTATAGTGGTGGAAATCACAAACAAGTATTTACAAAGTCATTATACTTATTGAGTTTTTGTTGTTATTAGCTGATTTAACTGGTCAATTGAATTGGATGGATTTAATCCAGACATCAAAACAACTCAATGTTAAAGTGCCATTCCACCATTGGATGTATTCTTTGGCATAAAATACAATATATTTTGACAACATATATAAATGGTATCACTAGATAGAGAAATCTTTTAGCTTCAAAATGATATATCAAACATAATTTTTTGACAACGACAAGTATATTAATTTTGCGACCAAAGTCACCTACCCTTTTAATTTCCGCGCGTGATGTCATCGGCAGGTTCCCCTTCTTGTGTACCACGTGACGTGTGACGTGGCACATATTATCAGCAATGGCGGATAGAACGCGATAAAAATAATACCAATAAATCTAGCTAATACCAATAAATCTAGCTAACTGAAAGATTAACTCAAAAATTTTCGCAATTTTTTTGGCCCCCATATACGAGGAGAAATGACTCTCTCACTTTGGGGGTTTCCTGGTCTAAAAATAGACCGACACGTGGTACACAAGAAGGGGAACCTGCCGATGACATCACGTTTCACTACCGCGCGGAAATTAAAAGGGTAGGTGACTTTGGTCGCAAAATTAATATACTTGTCATTGTCAAAAAATTATGTTTGATATATCATTTTGAAGCTAAAAGATTTTTCTGTCTAGTCATGTTGTCATAAAATATATTGTATTTTATGCCAAAGAATACATCCAATGGTGGAATGGCACTTTAAGTTGGATCTAATGTGTTCTGTGAGTAGAATTAAAAAAAAGAAAAAAGAAAAAAAAGCTCCATGGCTCCTGTAAACAACAAAACTAGCATAATGCACATTTAAATAATGAGCTTAATATTTGAAAAGTTTAATTATGGTAATTTAAAAAATCCGTACCAAAGGGGGTCAGAGTGCACTTAAGGGTTTGAGAACTCATTGTGTAGCATTAACATTACTTCATTTTAACATTAATTAACTGTTCATTACTCTTCTCATCTCATCTCATTATCTCTAGCCACTTTATCCTGTTCTACAGGGTCGCAGGCAAGCTGGAACCTGTAGAACAGGATAAAGCGGCTAGAGATAATGAGATGAGATGAGAAGAGTAATTAACTGTTCATTTAATAATTATCATTCTATATACATTCATGCACAACACTTGTTCTGCACTTGAAATACAATGCTTAAATTTTCCTGACATACTTATATTCTTGTTAACTGGTCAACAGTAACATCCCAGATTGCACTGGTGCATTAACTTATGACATTTGAGGAACTTGCTGAGCCGGTGACACTCCTCTGGTTGTGCTGAAACAGAAATACCTTCAACGCAACAAGAGATCTGTTTATACTTTTCCTTAGCCTTCCTTTCACATACTGGAAGTGTTTATATATCACACTATGGGGAGAGTGGGGAGAATTGGAATGGGGGAGACTTAGGACAGTTTGTATCCCCATAAATTAATTTCAACCAATCAGGTTTTAGATTACATCAGAAGTTAGATGTTGCCCCTTAGATTAACTGACTTCCTTTGGAGGCATGAAGCTGGACACTGCAGTAAGGAATGTGCAGTTCAATATTTTTATCAACCAAAACAAAGTATTCTCTACTTTGCCTCCATCTTCATTCTATGGTGTAATGTACGCTGCTGAATTGGGGATTTGTTATGAATTAAAGTATGGAGCCTAGAGTTACCAGATATCGTATTATTGATTAAACTTAGGCCCACTTTACACGGGGATGGTCTGAAACAAAAACGCAAAAGTCCGTTTTCGTTCTCACTTTTTTCCGCGTCTACACGACCGTTTTCAAGGAGGAAATCTGCGTCTATACAGTGACGCATAAATGTCTCCGCTATGTCTGCACGCATGCACAACGTCTTCCGTCTTGTCTGATCTGCACATCTGCACTGCTGTTCTGTAAAGTTATCCTACCTCTTGGATTTGTCCTACCAAGCCTACTGCGCATGCGCGAAATCCAGGAGGGTAGGAATATTTAACAGTAGTTTTGTCCCACCGATCAGCTGGGCTGATAGAAAATCGGTGAGAATTTCACGCATTTGCCGATTTTTATGTTTTGTGCGTATTGATCGAGTCTTTGGCCGAGTCAAATAATTTGTAATGACTTATTTTGAATAATAAAACGGTCTGTATGAGAACTTGCTAGGATAACTTTACAGAACACCGGTCTGGCTGAGGTACTGTAGTGCTCGAGGGAGGAGCAGGAGCAAACCGAAACTCTTTTAATCTGCCTTTATTAAGTAACACTCACTCTTGTTTCGGTGAAGAAGAGAAAAGGCAGTGTCCATCTCAGCAAAATAAACCCGTTCGGCTGCTAGTTTTGTTTTCAGTCTCGGGTTTATGGTTTCACGAGCGGCTTGAATAGGCGGCGCGTGCGTGCGTGTGTGTGTAACTTGGCGACACCAAACTGAGCAGCTCCAGCCGAGCGGGTGAGCAGGAAAACACATCTACTGCATTGAAACACAGAGCAGCTTGAAGGTCCGTTGGATCGATGTAATCAGACATGCTCTTACTTTTTTACTTACTTTCTTACTTCCCGGGCTGGCATGTACAGTATATGACATATGTATGACGTAAACGCGTACCCGACGTGAGCAGATCCGAGCAGAGTTTCGCGTATTGGGTAGTTTAGACGGATATGCAACGGGGGCCGTTTTTAACTTATCCACTCTGGAAGGCGTTTTCAATTTTATCCGTTTTTCAGCCTCGGAAACGCCGTCCCCGTGTAAACGAAAGGCACTTCTGATAAAATATTTAATCGTTTTTACCCTACAGCGTCTTCGTGTAAACGGGCCCTTATATTCTCAGAAAAAAACGTTAAAGGATATTTTTTTTTTCAAAATGAACAGATGGGGAGAGTTGGGACAGTTAATCATATTACAGGTTTTTTCTTGTGGTTTACAAATATAAACTTGTTTAAAATTTTTGTTAAAAATGTGTGAGTGTACCTGCATGAGGATTAAACTTATTTCATTCCTTCCTGAGAATAGATCTGTTTTGTCCCGTCAGGTTTTGGGTAAACTGACATTTTTCTATTGCTGTACCAGCACTGTGTGTTCATACAGTTCATATGTTACAGGCTTTAATCTCATCTCATCTCATTATCTCTAGCCGCTTTATCCTGTTCTACAGGGTCGCAGGCAAGCTGGAGCCTATCCCAGCTGACTACGGGCGAAAGGCGGGGTACACCCTGGACAAGTCGCCAGGTCATCACAGGGCTGACACATAGACACAGACAACCATTCACACTCACATTCACACCTACGGTCAATTTAGAGTCACCAGTTAACCTAACCTGCATGTCTTTGGACTGTGGGGGAAACCGGAGCACCCGGAGGAAACCCACGCGGACACGGGGAGAACATGCAAACTCCACACAGAAAGACCCTCGCCGGCCACGGGGCTCGAACCCAGGACCTTCTTGCTGTGAGGCAACAGCGCTAACCACTACACCACCGTGCCGCCACAGGCTTTAATGATAAATAAAAATTAAACATGTAGGATTATGCTAGGTATTTTATTTTTGTTCCATGGCTCCCCACTATGTCCCAAGTCTCCCAAAATAATGCCCCATGTCTCCCCTCAGTGTCTCATGTCTCCCCACAGAAAAAGTGAAGCCTGAAGGCCAGTATATGTGACAAGCTGAGAAACTAATGTTGTGGTAAGAGGGTAGAGTAAATACTCTGTAATGCAATATGAATGTGACGCTACCTGCAAAGAATTTCACATAATCTACAAAAGCTGAAAACTCGTCCCAAGTCTCCCTGCTCTCTCCAACCACACTGTAAAAAAAATCTATTGTTTTTACGGAAAAATACTGGCAGCTGTGGTTGCCAGAATAATCCTGTTAAAAATACAGTGAAATGTAAACAACATTACAGAATAACTTGTACATTTCACTGGGATTCCATGTACAATTAATGATAACTAAATGTAAATTTTACAGGTATTCAATGTACAATAATCAATACATAACTGTTCATTTTACGGATATTCATTGTACAATAAACAATGGTTCAAAATGGTTACAATCTACTAGACAGATATTTTTGGGTGGGCTTTTTTCACCTTTCTTGGATAGGACAGTGTAGAGACAGGAAATGAGCTGGAGAGAAATCGGGAAATGACCTTGGGTCGGAATCGAACCCGGGTCCCCGGTATGGCGCCTTAGTCGACTGAGCCATGACGGTGGCCATGTTTTATTTTTTTTAACAGGGTAATGATGTAATTTCAACTATCACATTCTGTTTTAGTATTACAGTTTGTCTGTGTTTAAACTACAACAATTTGTAAATTCTACAAAAAAATATGATCAATTCAACATATTCTTACTGTTAAATTAACAGTGGTATTTGGTTAGGAGTTTTACAGTATATTGATGTAAATTGCTTCATTGTTTGCTTCACTGCTTCATTGTTTTGTATTTACAGTTTTTTATGTCATGATTTTACATAAATTCACTGTTAATTCTACGGACATTTTTTACAGTGCATACTATAGCATCCACTGAAAAAAAGAACGAAGTTATTTGGGGAAAAATAACAAATCAAATCAAATCAAGTTTATTTGTATAGCGCTTTTAACAATAAACATTGTCGCAAAGCAGCTTTACAGAATTTGAACGACTTAAAACATGAGCTAATTTTATCCCTAATCTATCCCCAATGAGCAAGCCTGTGGCGACGGTGGCAAGGAAAAACTCCCTCAGACAACATGAGGAAGAAACCTCGAAAGGAACCAGACTCAAAAGGGAACCCATCCTCATTTGGGCAACAACAGACAGCCTGACTATAATATTAACAGTTTTAACAGGTATAACCCTCAACTGTCCTCATGGGGCCGTCCTTCACAGGAGTGGTGCGATAAAACTCCGACCAGACACAGGGCACCAGGATGGATCAAGCAGGTCCGAGGGGCAGAAAAAGCACCCCAAAACAAAAAAAAGGTCAATAGCAATTTCAAGATAATGCTTTTTTTCCCCTCTGTTATTAATCATACCTGCTGCTTAAAGGTAGTCAGAAATAGCTGGTGATGATTGAGTTACAAGGTGGACTAAATTAGTTTCAGTCTTTCACATCTTGTGAGCTCTCACAATTATTTTAAAATGGGGTTTTAAAGGTGTGAAGCCATCAAAAATAGCAATGGGGCTGTCTTTATCGCTTATTGCGCCATTAGTAGGTTTATTATGTATTAGCAGGTTACCCAGCGTTGCCCGGGTTCGGGGGGGCTCGGACATAATTTTTTTAGTATGTGATATACAATATATTCAAAACAAACAATTCTAGTTTTATATTCTTTATTAGAGCAACACAAATATAAGCTATATACATTTCTCCTGGGAAAATATTTTCACTTTGTAGATTTTTACATAGGCGGCACGGTGGTGTAGTGGTTAGCGCTGTCGCCTCACAGCAAGAAGGTCCAGGTTCACGCCCCGTGGCCGGCGAGGGCCTTTCTGTGTGGAGTTTGCATGTTCTCCCCGTGTCCGTGTGGGTTTCCTCCGGGTGCTCCGGTTTCCCCCACAGTCCAAAGACATGCAGGTTAGGTTAACTGGTGACTCTAAATTGACCGTAGGTGTGAGTGTGAATGGTTGTGTCTATGTGTCAGCCCTGTGATGGCCTGGTGACTTGTCCAGGGTGTACCCCGCCTTTCGCCCGTAGTCAGCTAGGATAGGCTCCAGCTTGCCTGTGACCCTGTAGAACAGAATAAAGCGGCTAGAGATAATGAGATGAGATGAGACAATAGTCATTGGGAAGGGTGGAGAGAAGATATCTACCAAGAAATGAAAGATACTTTGTTGCTACATATTTCTTACTTCATTCAAACATCCACCACTCAGGGGCCCACCGGGGACCCCCTGCGGCCCAAATATGGAACTTATGAGTTCTGCCAAATTGTGGCTATCTCCTATACCTACGTGCCAAGTTTAGTGAAGATCTGTCGAGAGTTTGTGTTGATAAATGTAATGTGAAAGGCATTGAGGGAGGGGGTGAGTGGATGTTGTGCCCCCCAGGGACCTCCCTGGGGCCTGTACATGAATTTTGCTCATATCTGCAAAATTCCGGGTCATCCCTGGACCTACTTGCCAAATTTGGTGATAATCTGTCGAGAAATGGTGACGTTAGCTCAAGACAAACAAACAAACATTGCTGCTTGTTATATAAAAAGAATACAATACATAATAAATATATATATGTAGATCAATAAGCTTAAATAATAGATTGTATAACTACGAACACTGGTGACAGCAGTTTCAATGAAATCAACATTGATGGCAGTATGACAGTGTTCTGCTCTTCCCATGACAGGCTGTAGAGATGCCCCTCTCAGGAACTCCGGCTCCTCCCAATATGAAGAAAAAGCCCTCTAAAATCATTACTGATCTCTCCAACATCACACAAAATGGTGAGTATACTTTATCTGTACATTTTAATGTATGTTTTATGCACATACTTACTTACATCAACCATAAAATTAAAACCACTGACAGGTTTAGTGAATTACATTGATTATCTCATTACAATGGCACATGTTAAAGGGTGGGATATATTAGGTAGCAACAGAACAGTCAGTTCTTGAAGAAGTTGATGTGTTGGAAGCAGGAAAAATGGCCAAGTGTAAGGATCTGAGCAACTTTGCAAGGGCCAAATTGTGATGGCTAGATAACTGGGTCTGAGCATCTCCAAAATGACACATCTTGTGGTGTGTTCCTGGTATGCATTGGTTAGTACCTACCAAAAGTGGTCCAAAGAAGGACAACCAGTGAACCAGGGACAGGGTCATGGGTGTTGAAGGCTCACTGATTCTCATGGGACACGAAGGCTAGCCCATATGGTCCAATCCCACAGAAGAGCTACTGTAGCACAAACTGCGAAAAAAAAACTGAATGCTGGCTAAAACAGAAAGGTATCAGCATGAACTTTGTTCAGCAGTTTGTGCTACAGTGGCTTTTCTGTGGGATTGGACCATATGGGTCCATATGGTATAGACCATATGGATATAATGGTGCTTGAAAGTTTGTGAACCCTTTAGAATTGTCTATATTTCTGCATAAATATGACCTAAAACATCATCAGATTTCCCCCAAAGTCCTAAAAGTAGATAAAGAGAGCCCAGTTAAACAAATGAGACAAAAATATTATACTTGGTCATTTATTTATTGAGGAAATTGATTTAATATTACATATCTGTGAGTGGCAAAAGTATGTGAACCTCTAGGATTAGCAGTTAATTTGGAGGTGAAATTAGAGTCAGGTGTTTTCAATCAATGGGATGACAATCAGGTGTGAGTGGGCACCCTGTTTTATTTAAAGAACAGGGATCTATCAAAGTCTGATCTTCACAACACATGTTTGTGGAAGTGTATCATGGCATGAACAAAGGAGATTTCTGAGGACCACAGAAAAATCGCTGTTGATGCTCATCAGGCTGGAAAAGGTTACAAAACCATCTCTAAAGAGTTTGGACTCCACCAATCCACAGTCAGACAGATTGTGTACAAATGGAGGAAATTCAAGACCATTGAAGACCAGGAGTGGTCGACCAACAAAGATCACTCCAAGGGCAAGGCATGTACGGTAATAGTTGGCGAGGTCACAAAGGACCCCAGGGTAACTTCTAAGCAATTGAAGGCCTTGCTCACATTGGCTAATGTTAATGTTCATGAGTCCACCATCAGGAGAACACTGAACAACAATGGTGTGCATGGCAGGGTTGCAAGGAGAAAGCCACTGCTCTCCAAAAAGAACATTGCTGTTCGTCTGCAGTTTGCTAAAGATCATGTGGACAAGCCAGAAGGCAATTGGAAAAATGTTTTGTGGACAGATGAGACAAAAATAGAACTTTTTGGTTTAAATAAAAAGCATTATGTTTGGAGAAAGGAAAACACTGCATTCCAGCATAAGAACCTTATTCCATAATGTGAAACATGGTGGTGGTAGTATCATGTTTGGGCCTGTTTTGCTGCATCTGGGCCAGGACAGCTTGCCATCATTGATGGAACAACAAATTCTGAATTATACCAGCAAATTCTAAAGGAAAATGTCAGGACATCTGTCCATGAACTGAATCTCAAGAGAAGGTGGGTCATGCAGCAAGACAACGATCCTAAGCACACAAGTCATTCTACCAAAGAATGGTTAAAGAAGAATAAAGTTAATGTTTTGGAATGGCCAAGTTAAAGTCCTGACCTTAATCCAATCGAAATGTTGTGGAAGGACCTGAAGCGAGCAGTTCATGTGAGGAAACCCACCAACATCCCAGAGTTGAAGCTGTTCTGCCGGTGTGCAGGACTGATCAACAGTTACTGGGAACGTTTAATTGTAGTTATTGCTGCACAAGGGGGTCACACCAGATACTGAAAGCAAAGGTTCACATACTTTTGCCACTCATAAATGACCAAGTATAATATTTTTGTCTCATTTGTTTAACTGGGTTCTCTTTATCTACTTTTAGGACTTGTGTGAAAATCTGATGATGTTTTAGGTCATATTTATGCAGAAATATAGAAAATTCTAAAGGGTTCACAAACTTTCAAGCACCACTGTACATGGTTAATATCTATGCAATGACGAGTTCATGAGTTATTCAAACAAGAGTAATGGGTGTGGAGATGGACGCAGAGCTGAACGAAGATTGTAACTACGATTAAATTTTACATAAATTTGAAATATGTTTTCTTACCAATACTTTGTCGCGCATACATGCATCGAGCATAATTTCTTGTTCAGACCACAGCTAATTGTTTGGATGCAAAGTGTCTATTTGCAAAGGTCAAGTTGTGCCATTTCATGTGATATGTGATCTCCTTTGCTGTCATGAAGACTTTCTAAGCAATTCAACTGAGAAAAAGGGATGTGCACTACTGATGTGTAAGTTGCTGTGGCTGTTTTCTTGCTAAAAACTGCACTCAGCAAGCTGAAATGTAAACTATAGGCTGATGGCACACGTTAAGATGATAAGATAGCAGTGTTATCTTAGGCTACATCCACACGACAACGGCAACGAGATGTTATTTAAAAATATATCGCGTCCAAATGGGCAACGATCAGTAAAATATCAGGTCCATATGGCAACGCAACGCTTGCTGAAAACGATGCAATACATATGCCACACCTCTAGGGGCACTGTAAGACGGTCCCTTCGGAGACACCAGAAAAATAGAAGAAGTAAGGACGCATGCGCATAAACTATTATGCGCGAGACTTCATATTAGCCACAAAGTCAGGAAAATCTGTTCGTAAAATTACATTATAATGACTAAATACAATGAAAAGTATTTTTCCAGTCTCACCTGTGAAAGGTAATCCCATGTGATCCCGTTTGGACGGTACAGTTAAACGCAGCTAATCTTTATTCTCCGCTTTGACCTATCCAATATGGCGGCGAGGATGACGTATGATTCTACGCG
Source organism: Neoarius graeffei (assembly GCF_027579695.1). Lineage (NCBI taxonomy): Eukaryota > Metazoa > Chordata > Actinopteri > Siluriformes > Ariidae > Neoarius > Neoarius graeffei. The sequence continues at coordinate 65,141,378 of NC_083582.1, read as the reverse complement.
GAAGGCGGCGTCTTTAATGGTCCGGAATAAATTGAATACTACACGTTGATGGATTAATTTGTTGTTTCTCACCTGTGAAAGGTAATCCCATGTGATCTCGTTTGGACGGTAAACCTGTTGGTACAGTTAAACGCAGCACATGAATCTTTATTCTCCGATTTGACCTATCCAATATGGCGGCGAGGATGACGTATGATTCTACACGGAAGGCGGCGTCTTTAATGGTCCGGAATAAATTGAATGCTACACGTTGATGGATTAATTTGCTCTTCTACGCCCTTTTTGAGGAATGTATTGTAGGACTTACTGTAAACCAACATCTGAAGAGGTGAGATCGCTCCTTTTTTTCCCTATTTTTGCTGGCGGGATTGACTCTGCCCTAAGGGCAGAGTCTCTCTCTCTCTCTCTCTCTCTCTCTCTCTCTCTCTCTCTCTCTCACTTTGCACCATTACACAATAAATATTCACAGTGAAAATATTTTGTAAGCGCATTTCATGAACCAAGTTATAGGATTTGTTGACAACTCGCATCGAGTTCGTTACACTTCTACCCAGCGTGAAGCACTGACAGTCATGTGGTTGTGACGTCATTGTAAACAAATCCGTTCTACTCATCCAGACGACTTCACAACGGCAACGTTGCCAGATCTTTCCACTCTGGAACCCGTTCTCAAAAAGATTGCGTTTTGGGCACCCAAAACGCCGGTGCCGTGTGGACGCCAGGCCTAAACGATAAGCAATTGTATCGGAGTCACCTGAATCCGTTGCCGTGTGGACAGGGCCTAAGAGTTCCTGCAGTTTGGTCGAATTTTGTGTATTCTTACCCTGCTGTTAGTTAGAAAAGCATGTGCGTATCGAGCTGTGGGGTGACTTTAAACAGACTAGAGACAGAAATAAAACAAAGTGCAAATATAAATCTGTTTAAAAAAAGGTACAAAAATATTTTTAAACAAGTATATAGAAGAGGAAGTATGTTAACGGAGGATGATGAGGGATAAATAGAATAGGGATGATTGTTATATTAGAACTAACTTAGTATATGGTATATATGGTATATATTTATTTATGGGGATAGTTTATATATTCATATTTACAGGGATAGGTATGTAGTAGATATTTATTTTTGTAATTATATATTAATATAGATATTTATGATGTGTATATATGGTATATATATATATATATATATATATATATATATATATATATATATATATATATATATATATATATATATTTGTAATTATATATAGATATTTATGATGTGTATATATGGTATGTAGTATATATTTATTTTTGTAATTAAATATTTATATAGATATTTGTGAAGTGTATATATATGGTATGTGGCATATATTTATTTTTGTAATTATATAGATATTCATGAAGTGTATATATGGTATATATTTTTATAGGTGTATTAATGTAGTTTGGATTTCGGGGTAGTTAAAAAGGGGTGGGAAATTAAAAAAGAATTGTACTTCTTCCCACTCCATTTTCGAACAATGTGCGGTGTTTTGTAATGTCTTAGCTCTTTATGTTATTTTATTTATTTTTTGTTAATTTCTCATTTTCTTTCTTTTGTATGTACAAATAGTTACATACATTTTTTTATATATGTTCGAAATAAAAATAAATTCATTCATTCATTCAAAATTCATTCATTCATTCATTCATAGTTAGCAGTTGGCTTTTTTTAAATAACTGATGACTGTAAAATTAGACTGTAAGAACCTAGAAGCAATGTTGTAGTCGAGTCACTAAACCTCGAGTCTGAGTCCAGTCTCGAGTCCAGTGCTCAAGTCCGAGTCAAGTCCAAGTCATTAAAGAAAATTTCAAGTTGAGTCCGAGTCAAGTCCACGATTGATCGGAGTCGAATCCGAGAACAAGACTCCAACCGGACCATTTGACGGTGGCTGTTGCTGCCTTTATGTGAAAGAGTCTCTGCTACTGTGTTGGACTAACGTTACTGCTTGACTGCACCATTTTAGTTAATAGGCTACAGATAGAAAGCTTGTTCATCGCTCAGCAAGCCGCGCCCACTATCAACAGGGCAAATAACATGAGAAAGGGTTAACACTAGCTAGTTCATCAGTCAGCAAGCCCCGCTATCAACAGAGCAATGAACACAGCATGTCACTTCCTTCTCTGGGTGGAGTCTTGCGAAACGACAATTGAAGTTCGAGGTTGTCCCCGTCATCTCCTCGATAATTCTTCTACATATGGAACACATACCGGTAGCAGTGCATTTTTTCCCACTGCACGAGAAGTCTGTATAAGCAAAGCAGACAATCCTAGGGGCGTTCTCTCCAGGCATTTTAGCGCCAATAACGTTAGTTTGCTCCTGAACATGATGTATGAACAGGTGAATGTGCATTCTCTTGCACGAAATTAGTGTAAAAATTAATGTAGATATAAATATCTTATGCCAAATTATTATGGCATATTACAAAAAATAAAGAAAAAATCTGAGTCCTCGTCTCCAATTTACGAGTCCAAATGCAATTAATGAATGCACGAGTCCAAGTCATCAGTGCTCATGCCCAAGTCAAGTCACGAGTCCTTAAAATTAGGGCACGAGTCCTGGACTCGAGTACTACAAGTCTGCCTAGTAGTGGTTCAATTAAAAAAATAGCTTTACATTATATTCAGTGAGTGATACTTCTACAGGTATGAGAGTGGTGCTGCTGCTGTTTGGAGTGAAGGGGAGGACCAACTGTGCATTTCCTTGTTTCTGACAATAGGGGTGGACACCCCAAAACTTTCTGGTGATATACCACCCCCCTATTTTATTTATTTATTTATTTTAATTCTTACACATTGCACCTTTAAAAAGCGTGAGATTATTTTTGCTCTGCTTTTTTCCCCAGGAGTATTTATTTGCAGGAAAACAGGCACCATGTTCATAATTTCTTGTTCAGAGCTACAGCTGTGCAATATATCGTATTTTTATCACGATATCGATATTGGTGTCAAACGATATCAAAATTCATAATATCGATATGAAACGATTTTTTGTCATTTGTCGAAAGGGACGTGCACAATATTTCTACAATGGCAATAAAACAACAATAACATTGACGTGACAGTAAGGTAAAACGAACCCTTCTGTCCCCTAAGGCACACCGTAGCCTTGCATACGTCATCCATTCTACTCCCGCGATATCTCCGCAACAGTAAAAAATCAGTTCTTCTGTTTTCATACGTGTCGGGTGATTTGATATATTGATTTCTTAATATGTTGTTTGATTTGCTTGCTAATAGTTATAATAATACAATTAACATATATTTACGTCATATTTTTGGATGTGGGACTGGGTAATGTAAAAATGGCATCTACGGAAGAAAACAAGCACAACAATATTAGCACATATCCAGCTTGCTAGTTGTGTTAGATGTGTTAAACCGTGTGGATTTAAGTGGAATAATTGCGAGTCGTCCTGTGGTCAAGGCAGCGTTTTAAGGTAAGGCAATTTGGTTATTAATGTTGCCCGCCGCGGCATGTTGGGTTCATTTGATTTTGACTTGTGCATCTGCAGCTAGCATCATGCTTTGAAGTAGGTTCTGCTAAGGACGGGTTTATTGCGCGATGTAGACGGACTCAGATGTAATTACATTGTTTTTAAAATTCCGTGCGCTTAAAACGGTGTCCCCCTGCTAATCATGTAGCCCTAATCATGTGTTGCTTTTACTTTTCTTAATGGCGAGTGAAATATCTCTGCAAATGGTATTTCAATGCTGACATGCCGAAAAGATAGTGGAGTCCACATTTGGAAGATGAAGGAAGAGAAGCCTATTTTCATGTATGTTAATTCTTAAGGACTTGTCTCTATATTGTGCGTGTTTAATGTTGGTGTCTTAACAACACACAAGCTTACGTTGTAGTGTGTGTGTGTGTGTGAGAGAGAGATTTTATCCTTGGCTGGCTACGAGCCAGTGTGGACGTTATGCAGTAATCACTGGTAATACCAGCGCTGGCTCCATCCTCTGTGATCGGAAATGTTGAGTGAGGAGAACGTGAGCCTTGTGCAGGCTATAGGACCTATGCAAAGTACGCGCTTGCACAGTAAATAGTTTAAGTAAAAGGCGTTTCAGGGTACAACGGGAAGGGTTGACAGGTAGCCTATGAGGCCTGTACTATAAAAATGTGGCCCGGTGCCTCAGGTGTTGATGATCAGGGCTTTAAAAAAAGGTGTATAAATATCGTTTTAAAAATCGCGATATCGATATTTACTGAAAAAATCGTGATATTGATTTTTTCCAATATCGAGCAGCCCTATTCAGAGCACAGCTAATTGTTTGGATGTAAAGTGTCCATTTGCAAATTCAAACATATGTTCTGTCAATCTGCAGCATAATCAGTGCAACATAATTGTCATAGTACATATAGGGGACTGGAATAATCACTCAGTGGAGTGGCATCACATTTTAAATATATTGATCCAAAATAATGCTGATTTTCTTCCTAAAGTAGGTAAAATGTTACTGCATCTTGAAAGGTCTATAAATAATTCATCATACAGTATTTCAATAATTGGACACAAGTAATAATGTGAGTGTAGTCTGAATGAAAAAATGAGGAGTTGATCTAAAATGAGCTTTGTCCTCTGGTTCTTTTAAAAAAGAAATTCGAGAAAATTATCTCAGAGATGTTGTCCTGTGTGTGTGTGTGTGTGTGTGTGTGTGTGTGTGTGTGTGTGTGTTACAGAGAGATATGGAAGGAGATGTTCACTCTTGCCCTCTAATGGGCAATTCTGTGTGTGAGGTTGAGTGTCTGGAGGTTGATTAATGCTATCGGATGTGTCCACTTCATCAGCTGGACTCAGCACTCATAATGAGTTGTTGTCCTGTTTACAGGACACCATGGCTCCTGTAATGTCAGGACAAACAGCTCTTCTTTCGTACCCATCTAAATTATCTGACAAATCAGTGCCACTGAGCAGAGGTGGACAAAGTACCCAATTTCATTAGTCAAAGTACAGATCCCACTGGTCAAATATTACTCCGATACAAATGAAAGTTGTCCAGTCAAATTTTTACTTAAGTTAAAGTACTGAAGTACTTGCTTTTAAAAATACTTAAGTATTAAAAGTACATTTTCTGTCAACGCATTGTTCTATTATTGCCGCAGCACTTACAAAACCTAATGCCGTTACCAAAGACAGAAATGTGAATTCACAAAATGAACGCATGCTGTGCCATCATGGTGGTTTAACATTAAGCTAGCTAGTTAGTGAAGCACCACCTGACATGCTAGCAAACTTTTCAAACTCAAAATCATACTGGGTAGCTAACGCTACTAGAAAAGAAAGATTTCTACATTCTGTTTATTTGGCAAGATTATGCTAAAACATATTTCTGAAAGGACTTCCGATGAGGGGTGGCACAGTGGTGTAGTGGTTAGTGCTGTCGCCTCACAGCAAGAAGGTCCGGGTTCGAGCCCCGTGGCTGGCGAGGGCCTTTCTGTGCGGAGTTTGCATGTTCTCCCAGTGTCCGCGTGGGTTTCCTCCGGGTGCTCCGGTTTCCCCCACAGTCCAAAGACATGCAGGTTAGGTTAACTGGTGACTCTAAATTGAGCGTAGGTGTGAATGTGAGTGTGAATGGTTGTCTGTGTCTATGTGTCAGCCCTGTGATGACCTGGCAACTTGTCCAGGGTGTACCCCGCCTTTTGCCCATAGTCAGCTGGGATAGGCTCCAGCTTGCCTGCGACCCTGTAGAACAGGATAAAGCAGCTAGAGATAATGAGATGAGATGAGACTTCCGATGAGTTAATGCTATTCATGTTAGCGTAACTCCGTTTTTACATGCTAACTAACAGTGTCCAAGTTAACTAGCTATGTGTTAACATTAGCCGTGGACAAGGCTATGGCAAGTTGGCGGGAAAATCCATAGAAAGTCATTTGACTAACCAGACTGCATAGCTATTGTAACATTATCGCTAGCTCTAAAAGCACACACAACTTTGTTGTAAGCTTTCTCTTGGAATAAAACATTTATATACCTCAGTATGCTTCCGCAGGTCAGACGACTAGTTTTTGTAGACTGTGATGTGGTTCGTTTTTGGCAAACAAAGCAAACATTTAAAACGAAACAAATCTTTATTCCTTTCAGAAAACTGAAACATGGGTTCTAGGTATGGCCATGGGTGCATGCATTCCCCAGAAGAACCATCTCCTTCCATTCTGCCACCAACTGATCGTGTTAAATAATGCTGCTGAGAAATCATTGATCTTGATTTTATACAGTCTATGGATGTGACGTGACCCTAGTGATTATTGATATTCTGTCTCAATGTCAGCTGCGAAAAAATCAATCACATTTTAGAAAAGAAAAGAAAAAAACATCCACTTTCAAAGCTGCTTCATAGTAATGAGGACCTTGATAGAAATGTAGTGGAGTAAAAAGTACGATATTTGCCTTTCAAATGTAGTGAAGTTAAAGTCATAAGTTTCAAAAAAAAAAAAAGACTCAAGTAAAGTACAGATACTCAAAAAGTGTACTTAAGTACAGTAATCAAGTTAATGTACTTCGTTACTGTCCACCTTTGCCACTGAGATAGGGCTGGACATGAGCTGGTGTTCTAGGACTTCTAGCACCATTTCCCTCACATTGCCTCGGCTCTTTAAACCCTACACATTCCCTTTATTGCTCTTCTTCTCTTTACACTTACTCAGGATGTTCGGTCGATGCTGTATATGATGCATGAACCCATTTCAACCAGTTAAGCACTGTCGACCACAGGATCTGTGGGCTACAGACAAGGAAAAGGGTTTTTTTTCCTCTCACAATTTTTAAACAAGCTACAGGGTAAAGTTACTTTAACCTAAAGTGCATGCAACTACTCTGAAACCAGGACTCTTCATACAGCCTCAGAAGTACTGTAGTTTCCCTGCACAGCTGATGAACATCCTATTTCTCTGGAAATGCTGTTAACTACGTTCAATTTTTATACCATATCCGCTATTATTACTGAAGTACAATGCAGTTCAATTCAGTTCAGTTTTATTTAACAATGAACATTGTCACAAAGCAGCTTAACAGAAATATATAAAGTCTGAATATAGATTTTACATGTATCAATTTATACATTTATCTCTAATGAGGAAAGCTGAGGCAACGATTGCAAGGAAAAACTCCCTGAGACGACATGACGAAGAAACCTTGAGAGGAACCAGTCTCAAAAGGGAACCCATCCTCATCTGGGTGATAACAGACTATAGATGACTGGCTTCTATAACTGTGTGCTATATGGTCAAAAAATGTAACTGTGTAACCAGGAAATGCATTATAGTTTTAACATGAAGTCTGTTTTGTTGGTGGGATCAACTGTTCCTTGATGGAGACTTGAGTGCAAGCCAGTTACTGTACTTTATGGATGCACAGTTACTTTAGCATGACTAGTCTGGATATTAGCATGCCAGACTGCTGGAAGATTTAGTTTGATCTGATCAGCTACCAGCTGCCGAAAGTCATTCATACATTCATGATGTGTACCGCTTATCCACTGAGGGACACAGGGAGCTGGAGCCAATCCTAGCTGACTTCAAGTGAGAGGCAGGGTACAGATAGACAGACAGACAGCTATTCACACTCACATTCACACCTATGGGCAATTTAAGTCAAGTCAAGTGTATTTGTGTTGCGCTTTTAACAATAGACATTGTCGCAAAGCAGCTTTACGGAAAAATATCAATTTTAAACATCCATCCATTATCTGTAGCCACTTATCCTGTTCTACAGGATTGCAGGCAAGCTGGAGCCTATCCCAGCTGACTATGGGCGAGAGGTGGGGTACACCCTGGGCAAGTTGCCAGATCATTGCAGGGCTAACACAGAGACAAACAACCATTCACACTCACATTCACACCTACGGTCAATTTAGAGCCACCAATTAACCTAACCTGCATGTCTTTGGACTGTGGGGAAAACCGAAGCACCCGGAGGGAACCCACGCAGACACAGGGAGAACATGATCCGCACGGAAAGGCCCCAGTCGGCCGCTGGGCTTGAACCCAGAACCTTCTTGCTGTGAGGCGACAGTGCTAACCACTACACCACTGTGCTACCCAATGAGCAAGCCTGAGGTGACTGTGGCAAGGAAACCCCCCCCTCCCAAGACAACATGAGGAAGAAACCTTCAGAGCAACCAGACTCAAAAAGGAACCCATCCTCATTTGGGTGATAACAGATTTAGAGTAACTAGTTGACCTAGTGCATGTCTTTGGACTGTGGGAGGAAACCAGAACACCCAGAGGAAACCCATGCAAACACCAAAGCACACAGAAAGGCCCCAGTCGGCCAGCAGGTTTGAACCCAGAACATTCTTACTGTGAGGCAGCAGTTGGGCGGCACGGTGGTGTAGTGGTTAGTACGGTCACCTCACAGAAAGAAGGTTCTGGGTTTGAACCCAGCGGCCAGCAAGGGCCTTTCTGTGTGGAGTTTGCATGTTCTCCCTGTGTCTGCGTGGGTTTCCTCTGGGTGCTCTGGTTTCCCCCACAATCCAAAGACATGTGGTTAGGTTAATGTGGGATGGCCTTGGGCTGAGGTGCCCTCGAGTGAGGCACTGAACTCCCAACTGCTCCCTGAGCACTGTTAGCATGGCTGCTCTGGGTGTGTGTGTGTTCACTGCTTCAGATGGGTTAAATGCAGAGAGGAAATTTCACAAGTGTGTGATGAATAAAGTTGTGCTTGCTTTCTTTCTTTCAGTGCCTCACTGCTGTGTTATTTTCTTATTTAAAACAAAAAAACAAAAACCTTTCCATGATGTAGTCAAAAAGTCAAGTCCCTCTCATGCCAGAATCTGGTCTTCCCAGGCAGTCTCCTGTCCCAGTACTAACCAACTCTTTATGGTGGGGTTTACATTAGACCGTATCAGCGGATCATCAGATTAACGTTTTTAAAACGATTAGTGTGTACACAGCAACACCAATACACGATTCGCGTGCACACAGCAACACCAATACACGGATACGCTCGGCTCCGCAGGCATCCTGCGCTCCAAATCACTCCGCCCTGAACAGCGAGTGCCCTCTGGAGGGTGCGCACTCCGGCCCTGCGCAGCTCACAGAGCGCGCGAGTGGAGCGCACGAGCAGTGATTCGGGACTGAGCCGCTGTGTGTGTGATCTCAGTGCATGTCGGGCATGCGTGTCACTTACCACTTGCAAGTGGAAGTTATGATTGCCTAAAGACAATCATAACTACACAATGGGCAGTATTTGCATCAGTATTTGCAGTATTTTCATACTTTTATACTCTTTAATGAAAGGTGATACAAGGCGGAAGTCCACGCCGTTTTTCAGCAGTCGCGTCACATGACCAACGCCAGCGAATCAGGAAGGTGGATGTCACAGTGACATTGTCCAATGACGACGCCAGCTAGAGCTCAGCACAGCGTATCCGCGTATTCTCAATGTTTACACAGCACCGGACCAGACACGATCTGGATTGAATACGTGGACCCTGGCGGATTCCCGTTTCCCGGCGTTTCCAGGCGTTTTAATGTAAATGGACAGTGCATCCGCGAAGAAAACGAGACAGATACGGTCTAATGTAAACTTGGCCTAAGGCATATGGGTGCAGTGCTGATCTCCATTTCTATAGCCCTCGGCCTCTCGTCTATACAGCTCAGGTTACAGTGCGGGGCTGGTCCTCTGGTAACCGCGAGAGTTCGACTTCCCCACTCACATCTGTATTGCAGCGTGCCTTGCCAGACAGTAGTAGGTACCATTTTTATGATGGCCTTTGGTATGACCCGATCACGAGTAGAACTCGCGGTCTCCCAGTAGAGAGGCGGACACACTAACCACTCGGCTAACTCGCGGGCCATGATGTAGCATTAGCATTAATTCAGAAACTGTTTCCATCTACCAGCTTGACTTAGCCTGTGTTTTAGCAACTGGTAACTGGTCAGAATGAGCTGGATTTTTCAACAGGGAAGATACAACATCATCTCCAGCTAAGCTAAAGACTCCACAAAAGAATATTAGGGTATCAAATTTGACCATCCATTGTTATACCACACTTCTGTGAGTCAAGATGCTCTTCTGTGTATAAACAGTACCAAGCTATCAAGCATCAAAATACATACTTTACCTAGCTATCTGGGGCACTAGATAGCTAGTTAAGCTATGCTTGCTAGTCCAGAACCAGATCCACAGAAGCATTGCGGTTAAACTTGGACAGAGTAACATGGGGACAGTGACGATAAAGGTAATAATAAAAAGATACCAATAAAAAAAAAATCCACACAAGGGCCAGGCTAGGAGCCTAGGCAGCTGTCCATGCAACCTAAAGCATCAGCCGTTTTTGACAGCAAGCCATTTGTGGTTTTATATAGTGGGTTTATATAGCAGTGGTCCTGTTTTAAAAATGGCATAGCCTAAAGCCAGAGACACCTACCCTGAGCTTGTGAAACACCTTTCAATTTGTTCTGGCATTGTTTCTAACACAGTTAATATTCCACTGTAACTTTTTATTTGTAAAAATTACAAAGCAGTATATGTTCCCTTGTGTGAGCTTGCACAGCTAAATCACATTTAAAGTCATGTTTTATGCAGCACTCAGCATAGCATCCTTCTCTTCGGCATCAGCTCTGGCATGACTCCAGGGTTTATTGCTGATTTCACACAGGAGAATGAATAAATTGTGCTGCTTGATGACACGGTAGTGCACCTTTGGTCCTGTAAAATGGATCAGATCCTTTTATTGCAAAATAAAAAGAAATATATCTTTCACGTTAAGCACTTCTGAGCTTTAAAGGCCTTTGTGAATTATTGTGTGTTCTTACACACACTGCTGGACATCATGTGCAGTCTGGGCTTTGGTCCGATTCAGCAGCTATTCACCCATCAGGGTGTTCTCAGTGACAGCCTTCAAGCTAAAAGCCCCAAAGGAACTGATTTATTTTCTGCTTTAAATGGCGGCTGAAGCAAAAACAGACAGTGAAAAAATCTTTTTTTTTTTCAAAACATTCCCAGAGGAAGAGGAAAAAGATATCACCCAGCTTGACCTCGGGACTAAGATTAAGACGCCTAAGGAAGTGATGCTGGAGGAGCTGTCTCTGATGAAAGGCAAAGGCTCAAAGATGTTCAGAATGAGGCAGCAGAGAGTGGATAAGTTCATCATGAGTGCTGAGAACCCGGTAAGCCTGCTCAAGAGAACAGAGACTCTGTAGGGCAGAGTTACAAACAAAAGATTGAATGTACAGTATGTCCTGTAAAATGGAGAAAATTAACTCATCCGGAGTATCACACATATAATTGTGTTTGAATCACTCATGCTGAAAGGGCCACCTTGCCTTTCATGCAATTACTATAATCCTCATTAAAACTCTGTTTCAGTCTGTTATGACATACTAATTAGCTTTTTTCTTTCCTTACCATTTTCCAGCAAAACCTCCAGAACCTGGCACCTTCTGTAAACTGTGAAAAGACCCCACCCCAGACCCTCCCCAAACCAGAACCACCAAAAGGTAAACTACATGCCCTTCCAGTGAATTTATGGCACAGGTTATGAATGAGATAATAACAGGTACACTCTCAGAAAACAAAGTATATCATTGTACCTTTAGGGACACAACGGGTTGTCGTTGTGGCAGTACCCTCTAAGGCAGTGTTTCTCAACCACTGGGCTGAAGCGCCATCTAGTGGGCCGTGAAATTTTTTTTTCAAGTTGAAGCTAACTTTTACTCGTAGTAGGGTACAATTGCTGGGTTGCATCCGACGTCACATCCGCCTCATTAATCTATGGTCACACTACAGCTCGCGATGCTTCACGATGAACATGATGCATTTTGGTGGTGCGCATCACGTGGCGATATACACGTGAGCTAAAAGTTGTGGTCACACAGCAGGTGAACACTTGACTGTTGCGCCTTTGCGCGCTTGAGTCTGGTGCGGTTCAAGCAGCCGTGCACGCTCACGGAGTGCGTTGTGCGTGCACTTGAGACCCAGTCAGTATGGGAAACACCTGATACTGATTTGAGCGCACATCAGCATGCACAGATACGGAAGCTGTTTTCACAGAAGCTTTGCGAAGCATTATCATTCTCACTGTCACGTTTGTTTCTAGCCATGTTTATAACACTGTTTAAATACTCTGCTTTATGATTCTACTTTCTGTTTTGCTTTCGTTTGTGTTGTTTTTGTAACTATCACATCTGCTAATAAATACTCTTCCTGCACTTAGATCCGTCTACTGCCGTCTATCTTGTAGTGTCCTGATCCCCAGATCTTTAACCCAGCTACATATAAAAAGTTGTATGCCTCCATGCTCTTCCAGGTTTTCATCTGTGTGTCCATGTAGAACGATGTCTGCAGCACCAGGTACAGTTAGGTCCATATATATTTGGACACAAGTTTTGTTTTTTTACCTGTTTACTGAAACATATTCAAGTTATAGTTATATAATGGACATGGACATAAAGTCCAGACTTTCAGCTTTCATTTGAGGGTATCCACATTAAAATTGGATGAAAGGTTTAGGAGTTTCAGCTCCTTAACATGTGCCACCCTGTTTTTAAAGGGACCAAAAGTAATTGGACAATTGACTCAAAGGCTATTTCATGGGCAGGTGTGGGCAATTCCTTCGTTATGTCATTCTCAATTAAGCAGATAAAGGGCCTGGAGTTTATTTGAGGTGTTGTGCTTGCATTTGGAAGATTTTGCTGTGAAGAAAACAAAGGAGCTCTCCATGCAGGTGAAACAAGCCATCCTTAAGCTGCGAAAACAGAAAAAACCCATCTGAGAAATTGCTACAATATTAGGAGTGGCAAAATCTACAGTTTGGTACATCCTGAGAAAGAAAGAAAGCACTGGTGAACTCATCAATGCAAAAAGACCTGGACGCTCACAGAAGACAACAGTGGTGGATGATCGCAGAATAATTTCCATGGTGAAGAGAAACCCCTTCACAACAGCCAACCAAGTGAACAACACTCTCCAGGAGGTAGGTGTATCAATATCCAAATCTACCATAAAGAGAAGACTGCATGAAAGTAAATACAGAGGGTTCACTGCACGGTGCAAGCCACTCATAAGCCTCAAGAATAAAAAGGCTAGATTGGACTTTGCTAAAAAACATCTAAAAAAGCCAGCACAGTTCTGCAAGAACATTCTTTGGACAGATGAAACCAAGATCAACCTCTACCAGAATGATGGAAAGAAAAAAGTATGGTGAAGGCGTGGTACAGCTCATGATCCAAAGCATACCACATCATCTGTAAAACACGGCGGAGGCAGTGTGATGGCTTGGGCATGCATGGCTGCCAGTGGCACTGGGTCACTAGTGTTTACTGATGATGTGACACAGGACAGAAGCAGCCGGATGAATTCTGAGGTATTCAGAGACATACTGTGTGCTCAAATCCAGCCAAATGCAGCCAAACTGATTGGTCGGCGTTTCATAATACAGATGGACAATGACCCAAAACATAAAGCCAAAGCAACCCAGGAGTTTATTAAAGCAAAGAAGTGGAATATTCTTGAATGGCCAAGTCAGTCACCTGATCTCAACCCAATTGAGCATGCATTTCACTTGTTAAAGTCTAAACTTCAGACAGAAAGGCCCACAAACAAACAGCAACTGAAAACCGCTGCAGTAAATGCCTGGCAGAGCATTAAAAAGGAGGAAACACAGCGTCTGGTGATGTCCATGAGTTCAAGACTTCAGGCAGTCATTGCCAACAAAGGGTTTTCAACCAAGTATTAGAAATGAACATTTTATTTACAATTATTTAATTTGTCCAATTACTTTTGAGCCCCTGAAATGAAGGGATTGTGTTTAAAAAATGTTTTAGTTCCTCACATTTTTATGCAATCATTTTGTTCAACCCACTGAATTAAAGCTGAACGTCTGAACTTCATCTGCATCTGAATTGTTTTGTTCAAAATTCATTGTGGTAATGTACAGAACCAAAATTAGAAAAATGTTGTCTCTGTCCAAATATTTATGGACCTAACTGTAGTTTGAGATCTCGGGGAACTCAACGGATGGATAATTTTCCGACTCGTAGGAAAAATCCTTCTTTGTTAGTGTGTAAGGATCTAATCCCATTGAGTGGTTTCTATATCCACTTCTTTTGAGTGTACTTCTTGGTTTTAATAACTTGCTTGTTTGCTGAACACAAACATGGCAATAAGTTCTTGTGTTAATGGACCAGACTCCACTTTTGGATCATTAATCCCTTTTGACTGAGAATGCCCTGCATGCATGGTTTGGCTTCTGGTACATCCATACAATTTTAAATACAATACCTACAATTAATAACAGTTTGTTTTTATTGCATTTATTTAATTCCTGGGCTCCCATCTGTAACAGGGAGTGATGTTGCATCCCATTAATACACTTTACAATAGATTATTAGGTTCTAATAGAATAGATGAGCCAAAATAATTGGGGATCTTTTTTAATGGGCCCCAACTCATTACAAGTATGACTAGGTGGGCCTGAAAGTAGAAAAGGTTGAGAACCCCTGCTCTAAGGTACTTATTTGTACCTTTTATATACTGACTGGGTACCTTTTTGGCCCTAAAAAGAGACACATAGATACCTTGAAGTCCAGTAATGACCCACAGGAGGTACATTAGTGTAGATTTTACCTTGGGGGACAGAAATAGACTCCTACTGTACCCCTATGTCTGACAGTGTAGGTCCTATATGGTTACGAAATAATTTAACGTGTCACTTGATACTTTCACTTATTATTTTTAACAGATGAAGTAGAACCTGAGACTGAGAAGGAGACAAAGATCTGTGAGAATGTTAAAACATATATCTCACCATGGGAACGTGCTATGAAAAATGATGATGAGCTCAAAGCCACCCTGAAGCCACAAACGCCAGGGCCTCATGTGCACAAGGACCTGCCTCAGTACAAGAGTTTCAATAGGTACATATTATACTCTGAATTTCGAACAGGAAGTTGAAGGATTGCGTATAACCTAATCCCAAGGAGTGGTTTAGTTTCTAATTACAGTTAAATATAACCCAGTTTCTGCACTTCACCTTATAGAACAGCGTTGCCTTTTGGAGGATTCGACAAGGCATGTGACCTGCTGACCTTCAAGATCCCTGTGATCAAGGTCGCGTCTGAAGAGCCAAAGCCACATTCAGTGTTCCAGTGTGACATCAACTCTCGACCATCTTTCAACCGTACTCCTATTGGCTGGGCATGCGGCGAAGAGCCCAGCGTCCCTCTGACTCTGGAGCCCGTCCTCTTTGAAGAAGAGACTGAAGACTTCTGAGAACCATGTTCTGCTCATTCATGAAGGCTACAGTATATCTAGCTCAGGTCAACTTAAATCATTATTGTAGTGGTAAAGATACAGTACTGTAATGTCTTAGGCACATGTAAAGAAATGCTGGAGACCAAAAATGGCTTAAAAATAATGAAATGAAATGTTTCAACATTAAAAAATACTATAAACAGTAAGCAGTAAGCCATAATAAATGAAACAAAGTCAATATTTGGTGTCAGACGACCCTTTGCTTAAAAAAAAAGGTCGTCTCAGGTACAATGAGTGCAGTTTGATAAGGAAATGAGCTGTAGGTTTGACTGAGCATCTTGCAGAACCAGCCACAGTTCTTCTGGACACTTTGACGGTCACACTTACTTCTTAATTTTGCACCAAAACCCAGTAGCCTTCATTATGTTTTCTTTTTTAATCTGAAAAGTGGGCTCTTACGGAATATGCTGCTCAGATACAAACATTTTTTCTGTAACATTCAATTTTGTGCTAGAAAACAAACATCTGGAACTCTAAAATGTTTTTGTACCGACTCGATAATGTGCAAGTCATAAAATAGAAATTTATAGCACAAAGTCTGAATAAAAAAAACAAAAAAAAACAGGGTGCCTAAGACTTTAGCACAGTAATGTATTTGCCAGATCTCTTGGATATTGGCAGCTATGAGGGTAAAAGCCAATACATTTCAACATTGTATGGTAATGTAGAAATGAGATGTCAATAAAACAAGACATAACTAAGTGGAGCCACTTCATAATATGAGTTTGCTTAAAAATGTCAAAAAAAAAAATCATGGCAGAAGCCTTGTGTTCATTACCGTGAATTATCTTTCAATACATAAATAAAAGGAAATTAATTCTATACATTTTTCAGGATTATTTTTTAAATTATTTGCTTGTTTTTGTCATTAGTGGTCCAAGTGCAAGACATCAAGGATCACACCTGCTCTAACACCATTCAGTACAGACTGATAAAGTGATAAACACTGGTGCTAGATTGCTCCTGTCCTGCACATTTTAGTGTTTTCCCTGCACGAGCACACCTACTTCAACTCAGGAGGCTGTTAATTAACCAATTGGTTGAGTTATTTGTGTTAGAGCAAGGAAAACATGAAAATCTGCAGGAACAGGGTTATTGGGAGCCTGTGGCACATCATTATAACCTTCCATTGACATCCTGTAATTATTAATGCAGCTAATTAATGTTATGTTACACCTAAATCTAACCCTAACGTTAACCTCAGGAACCAAAATGAAACGTTTGTTTGTTTGTTTGTTTGTTTGTTTGTTTGTTTGTTTGTTTGTTTAAATGCATGCACACAAAAAGAGGAAAGCCAGTCAACGACCTACCTGAGTCCCCTCAAGGAGATGGTTTTAATAGTTTAAAACAGCAACAATCACAACAAAAATCTGTGACATTTATTGTTTTTTTCCCTTTAAAAAAAGATTTAAGGATTGAAGAAGATATTTGATCACTCAGTCAAGAATACGGCTCAAGTAGGTTTGGAATATTTTGTTTATGTGTCAAAGATTGAGCATATAAAACGAAAAAGAATGACAAATTGACATTATGATAATAACAGATTGTGTCTTTGAGATTCAAGGAATAATTGATTGCTACAGGATTGAATAAATAATATTACAACCCCGATTCCAAAAAAGTTGGGACAAAGTACAAATTGTAAATAAAAACGGAATGCAATAATTTACAAATCTCAAAAACTGATATTGTATTCACAATAGAACATAGACAACATATCAAATGTCGAAAGTGAGACATTTTGAAATTTCATGCCAAATATTGGCTCATTTGAAATTTCATGACAGCAACACATCTCAAAAAAGTTGGGACAGGGGCAATAAGAGGCTGGAAAAAGTTAAAGGTACAAAAAAGGAACAGCTGGAGGACCAAATTGCAACTCATTAGGTCAATTGGCAATAGGTCATTAACATGACTGGGTATAAAAAAGAGCATCTTGGAGTGGCAGCGGCTCTCAGAAGTAAAGACGGGAAGAGGATCACCAATCCCCCTAATTCTACGCCGACAAATAGTGGAGCAATATCAGAAAGGAGTTCGACAGTGTAAAATTGCAAAAAGTTTGAACATATCATCTACAGTGCATAATATCATCAAAAGATTCAGAGAATCTGGAAGAATCTCTGTGCATAAGGGTCAAGGCCGGAAAACCATACTGGGTGCCCGTGATCTTCGGGCCTTTAGACGGCACTGCATCACATACAGGCATGCTTCTGTATTGGAAATCACAAAATGGGCTCAGGAATATTTCCAGAGAACATTATCTGTGAACATAATTCACTGTGCCATCCGCCGTTGCCAGCTAAAACTCTATAGTTCAAAGAAGAAGCCGTATCTAAACGTGATCCAGAAGCACAGATGTCTTCTCTGGGCCAAGGCTCATTTAAAATGGACTGTGGCGAAGTGGAAAACTGTTCTGTGGTCAGACGAATCAAAATGTGAAGTTCTTTATGGAAATCAGGGACGCCGTGTCATTCGGACTAAAGAGGAGAAGGACGACCCAAATTGTTATCAGTGCTCAGTTCAGAAGCCTGCATCTCTGATGGTATGGGGTTGCATTAGTGCGTGTGGCATGGGCAGCTTACACATCTGGAAAGACACCATCAACGCTGAAAGGTATATCCAGGTTCTAGAGCAACATATGCTCCCATCCAGATGACGTCTCTTTCAGGGAAGACCTTGCATTTTCCAACATGACAATGCCAAACCACATACTGCATCAAGTACAGCATCACGGCTGCGTAGAAGAAGGGTCCGGGTACTGAACTGGCCAGCCTGCAGTCCAGATCTTTCACCCATAGAAAACATTTGGCGCATCATAAAACGGAAGATACAACAAAAAAGACCTAAGACAGTTGAACAACTAGAATCCTACATTAGACAAGAATGGGTTAACATTCCTATCCCTAAACTTGAGCAACTTGTCTCCTCAGTCCCCAGACATTTACAGACTGTTGTAAAGAGAAAAGGGGATGTCTCACAGTGGTAAACATGGCCTTGTCCCAACTTTTTTGAGATGTGTTGTTGTCATGAAATTTAAAATCACCTAATTTTTCTCTTTAAATGATACATTTTCTCAGTTTAAACATTTGATATGTCATCTATGTTCTATTCTGAATAAAATATGGAATTTTGTAACTTCCACATCATTGCATTCCGTTTTTATTTACAATTTGTACTTTGTCCCAACTTTTTTGGAATCGGGGTTGTAGGCCAAACTGTCTTAGTTATCTTCTGAAACAAACAACAAGAAGAACAACTTTATTCATCACATGTACACTTGTGAAATTCCTCTCTGCATTTAATCCACCTGAAACAGTGAAACACACACATGCACAATGAGCGTGCTAAATTCCATCCATCCATCCGTTATCTGTAGCCGCTTATTCTGTGCAGGATCGCAGGGAAGCTGGTGCCTATCCCAGCTGACTATTGAGGTATTTCACCTGACGTCACAGGGTCACGTGACGCCCCGGTGTCCACCATTTTGGACGGCAAGCTAGCTAATGTCAACAACAGTAGCTAGTATGTTACTGTAGCAATATTTACGTTCAGTCATTTGGATGACTGTTAAAACCTTTCAGTCTCAAGTTTTTCCTTTACTGGATTTACTAGTTTACTGAGCGAACGCGCGATGGCTCCCGGCTCGGCCGCCGAGCGCGCGATGGCTCCCGGCTCGGCCGCCGAGCGCGCGATGGCTCCCGGCTCGGCCGCCGAGCGCGCGATGGCTCCCGGCTCGGCCGCCGAGCGCGCGATGGCTCCCGGCTCGGCCGCCGAGCGCGCGATGGCTCCCGGCTCGGACGGAGAGCGCGCGATGGCTCCCGGCTCGGACGCCGAGCGCGCGAATGCTCCCGGCTCGGACGCCGAGCGCGCTAGCTCAGTAAACTAGTAAATCCAGTAAAGGAAAAACTTGAGACTGAAAGGTTTTAACAGTCATCCAAATGACTGAACGTAAACATTGCTACAGTAACATACTAGCTACGATGTTGTTGACATTAGCTAGTGCTAACAGCTAGTTGCTAATACACTGCTACAACTACACCGACCCTAATAATACAGTTCTTGGTCATTGCCTGGTAACAGCAAATTTATAACGGGCCATGTCTCAACAGACTAAGAAGTTATTTCAATGCCATTTAATAACATTTTGTTTATCCTGAGGACCGAAAGTAAATGAAAATGTGAACAAACCTTAGCTGTAATAAGATGGCGACCACCGGCTCCAGGGACGACCCGCTGATGTAGGCAAGTTACCCAGCCTGACACAAAATATTTGTAGGCATCCAAACTCGTATACGCTTTCAGATCAATACCTGTGTATGGCGATGGGTTTTTAATGACATAGGTATACAGATCATGTGGGCCGAAGTCAGGTAAAGACGAGGGCTTCGTGTACTTCCGTACGTCAGTGAACAATCCTGGTGGAAGCAGGTAAACGTCGTTCTCTAAGCCTGCTAACCTCAATTTTTGCAAATACCTCTCCCTCTGCTCGCCCTGTAAATGCCCTACGTCGCTGGATAGTGAAGGTGTTTTCTGCATCTCGCTCCTTTTTCTTTTATGTTTTTTGTTTGTCGCCTTCCTCGCATTCAAACTGATTCGAGCCGTGCCGTCCAAAATGGCAGCATCACATGACTTGGTCACGTGAGTGAAATACCTCAATAGGCTAGAGGTGGGGTGTCACCAGGTCATCGCAGGGCTGACACATAGAAACAAACAAACAACTATTCGCACTCACATTCACACCTACGGTCAATTTAGAGTCACCAGTTAACCTAACCTGCATGTCTTTGGACTGTGGGGGAAACCAGAGCACCCGGAGGAAACCCACACAGACACAGGGAGAACATGCAAACTCCACACAGAAAGGCCCTTGTCAGCTGCTGGGCTCAAACCCAGAACCATCTTGCTGTGAGGCGACCGTGCTAACCACTACACCACCATGTAATTTTGAGAAAAAGTTCTCATTAATATGAAATGTGATAATATGTGCATCAATGAGAATGGGGATGAGAGTGTAGCGAAGATGCAAGGAGTAGATGTAAAGAAAGTTGGTGAATTCAAGTACCTGGGGTCAACTGTGCAGGAAAATGGGGGCTGCGATAGTGAGGTGAGAAAGAGAGAGTGCAGGCAGGGTGGAGCAGTTGGAGAAGGATTTCGGGAGACATTTGTGATAGGAAAGTGAGATCAGCTGTGCTGTATGGATTGGAGACTGTACCCTTAACGAAGAGATGAAGAAGAAGAAACCTTTATTTGTCACATGAACGCTTCAAGCACAGTGAAATTCATCCTCTGCATTTAACCCATCTGAAGCAGTGAACACACGCACACACACCCAGAGCAGTGGGCAGCCACACTAGAGCCTCCAGGGAGCAATCAGGGGTTAAGTACCTTGCTCAAGGGCACTTCAGCCCAAGGCCGCCCCACGTTAACCTAACTGCATGTCTTTGGACTGTGGGGGAAACCGGAGCACCCGGAGGAAACCCACGCAGACACGGAGAGAACATGCAAACTCCACACAGAAAGGCCCTCACCGGCTGCTGGGTTCGAACCCGGAACCTTCTTGCTGTGAGGCGACCGTGCTAACCCAAGAGGCAAAGTTGGAGGTGGCGGAGTTGAGGATGTTAAGGTTTGCCATGGGAGTGACAAAGCTGGACAGGATAAGGAACGAGCACATCAGAAGGACAGCACATGTGGAGAGCTTGGCAATGAAGCTAAGAGACATGAGACTGAGATGGTACGGGCACATCCTGAGAAGAGATGCAGAGCATGTCGGAAGGAGAATGTTGAGGATGGAGCTGCCAGGCACACGAAAACGAGGAAGGCCAAAGAGGATGTTGTAAGAGAGGACATGAAAGTGACAGGTCACAGGTGTAGTAGAGAAGGATGCGGAAAGACAGGGAGACGAAAGATCCGCTGCGGCGACCCCTCATCGGGAGCAGCCAAAAGAAGACGGTCGTCATTGTGACCTCATATGTCATAATTATGAGCTACCTCTTGATTATCATGACATACTATGTGACTGTGACATCCAGTACTATGTAAGGCAATAATCCTGGCCACAAAAGTCCAGTCAGAGAAAAGGTGGATGACGTCATGCCTGAGATGCAGTTCACATTCAGGCCGCTAGGTGGCACAAAGTGGTTCATACGATGGCGTCCATCCCAAAGCGCATACTCCACTCCAAACCGATCACCACACCGCACTCAATAAAATGCCTGTATAGTAGGCTATGCGGTATTGTTTACTAGTCTGACCCATTAGATAGAGAAAACGGGGAGATTAGAAAGCGTTATTATCGCGAGAACACGGCGTGTTTTGACGCGGCGCTGGATGGCGCTGCGGGATGTTTCGGAATTTTTTTTGCGGGTTGAGATTTTTGTTCGCCTACAGGTTTCTGCTCGGATAGGATAGGACAGGGACAGGACACAAGACCACATCTGGATGAGGACTCAAGGTGAGTAAGCACTCTTTATAACTTGGTAAACGATGAAGCAGGATAAAATAGGAGTGGGGATGGGGTGAATGTTTGGAAGTGAAACTTCAATGCAGCCGTCCAGATGTGCGCGCTGGAGGATGTGCATGGGACACATGTGCGTGGAGTTGAAAGGGCTCGTGCTTCATGATGTGCATTGAAGCAGTAGACTGTGCTGCAAACAAAGCCAGGCATTTGCATTCCCTTTACACCTCTCTTCCCTTTCCATTTCCCCTTCCCTTACCCCACCTTCTTTATTATAATTATTATTATTATTTAAATTTTTTGCAGGTAACAGCAAACACCTAACACTGCTCTTGACAAATGCACTGTCACGCTCAGCATCTTTCCTCCAGCAGCATCGACACCTGGAAGGACTACACACTCTTTATAACAGCACAGATGTGTCCGACAGCTCACACATACTGTAGGTGTGTTCCTCTTCACAGTTTGTCATAACCTCAGGTCAAGTACTTGTTGATACCGATCGATCCTAAACATCTTAACCCTTGGTTAGTCACATTCAGCATGACCTTAATGCTGCTTATGTCATATCATGTACGGTACGTAACGACGTATCGGGCATCATCCTGCATATGGTTCTGCTGTCGGTGCATTGAGGAGCCTGCACCCATCCAACCGTTTAACCATCCAGCCAGTGCAGGAACAGAGTTACTTCTCAGGCATACAACCCTGCAGAAAAATCCAGCTTGGTCTGAGGAGCAGTTGGCACAGTCGTGCAGAGGTTAGCACTCAGGCTACAGCTTGTTAAAAAGTGCTTCACATCGATTGATTTTCCATCAGGCTACTCGATTTCCTTCTAAAAACATGCTGGTAGGTGAACTGGTGACTCGAAATTGCCCTGAGGTGTGAATATGTATGGTACATGCATGGTTGCAAACCATTACTATTAGAGCTGGGACTTGAGCTCAGCCAAAACTTAGCCAGACACACCAAAAAAGCAACACGGCAAAGGATTTTGCAAGGGATTAGCGGCAGGCTGCCAGCTCGCTCTGTTGTGTGTCGTTGTCGATGTTGATTTTAAAAGTAACTAAGTAAATTCCATAGGGAAATGAATACTTAAAGTGCCATTCCACCATTGGATGTATTTTTTTGGCATAAAATAC
Organism: Neoarius graeffei; assembly: GCF_027579695.1. NCBI lineage: Eukaryota > Metazoa > Chordata > Actinopteri > Siluriformes > Ariidae > Neoarius > Neoarius graeffei. Next base: position 65,118,498 of record NC_083582.1, on the reverse strand, counting down.
AATATGTTTTATGACAACATGACTAGACAGAGAAATCTTTTAGCTTCAAAATGATATATCAAACATAATTTTTTGACAACGACAAGTATATTAATTTTGCGACCAAAGTCACCTATCCTTTTAATTTCCGCGCGGTAGTGAAACGTGATGTCATCGGCAGGTTCCCCTTCTTGTGTACCACGTCACGTGTGACGTGGCACAGATTATCAGCAATGGCGGATAGAACGCGATTGTCAGCTTCGGAAAAGAAGCGAAGGAAAATAGCAAGTGATGCCCAAAGGAGACGGTCGATGGTGAATATCGGCACAGCAATCGACAAGTGGAAATCGCGTTCTATCCGCCATTGCTGATAATCTGTGCCACGTCACACGTGACGTGGTACACAAGAAGGGGAACCTGCCGATGACATTACGTTTCACTACCGCGTGGAAATTAAAAGGGTAGGTGACTTTGGTCGCAAAATAAATATACTTGTCGTTGTCAAAAAATTATGTTTGATATATCATTTTGAAGCTAAAAGATTTCTCTGTCTAGTCATGTTGTCATAAAATATATTGTATTTTATGCCAAAGAATGCATCCAATGGTGGAATGGCACTTTAAGTATGAGTGAAAAATACTGTAGCGAGCGTGCAGTGTGGAAGAAGAGTCTGGAGACAGAAATCTTAGTTTCTCGGTCGTTAGCCTGTGCTAATTGCTCTCGATAGCACTGACTTGACCGCTTTATTAGCATTCGCTAACAATACTGATAACGACTCGTGGTGAAGCTAGCGCTGACCTTCGAGAAGGCCTAGGGCGATAAATTTTTGGTCCCTCCTACTATAAATCAAAATCTGATTGGTTAATTCATCTGTCACTTCCTACATACAGTGGTATGCAAATGTTTGGGCACCCCGGTCAAAATTGCTGTTACTGTGAACAGTTAAGCAAGTTGAAGATGAAATGATCTCCAAAAGGCATAAAGTTAAAGATGACTCATTCCCTTAATATTTTAAGGAAAAACAATTTTTTATTTTCATCTTTTACATTTTCAAAATGACAAAAAAGGAAAAGGGCCCGAAGCAAAAGTTTGGGCACCCTGCATGGTTAGTACCCAGTAACACCCCCTTTGGCAAGTATCACAGCTTGTAAACACTTTTTGTAGCCAGCTAATAATCTTTCAGTTCTTACCTGGGGGATTTTCATGCATTCATCCTTGCAAAAGGCTTTCAGTTCTACAAGTTTCTTGGGCTGTCTTGCATGCACTGCTCTTTTGAGATCTATCCACATATTTTCAATGATGTTTAGGTCAGGGGACTGTGAGGGCCAGGGCAAAACCTTCAGCTTGTGCCTCTTGAGGTTTTCCATTGTAGATTTTGAGGTGCGTTTTGGATCATCGTCTTATTGTAGAACCCGTCCTCTTTTTAACTTCAACTTTTTTACAGATGGTGTGATGTTTGCTTCCAGAATTTGCTGGTATTTATTCGAATCCATGCTTCCCTCAACCAATGAAATGTGCCCTGTGCCACTGGCTGCAACACAACCCCAAAGCATGATCGATCCACACCCATGCTTCAGAGTTGGAGAGGTGTTCTTTTCCTGGAATTTGGCACCCTTTTTTTCTCCAAACATGCCTTTGCACATTGTGGCCAAAAAGTTCTGTTTTGATTTCATCAGTCCACAGGACTTGTTTCCAAAATGCATCAGGCTTATTTAGATGTTCATTTGCAAGTTTTTCTTCTGATGACTTTCCCATGAGGGCGGCATGGTGGTGTAGTGGTTAGCGCTGTCGCCTCACAGCAAGAAGGTCCAGGTTCGAGCAACGTAGCCAGCGAGGGCCTTTCTGTGCAGAGTTTGCATGTTCTCCCCGTGTCCGCGTGAGTTTCCTCCGGGTGCTCCGGTTTCCCCCACAGTCCAAAGACATGCAGGTTAGGTTAACTGGTGACTCTAAATTGACCGTAGGTGTGAATGTGAGTGTGAATGGTTGTCTGTGTCTATGTGTCAGCCCTGTGATGACCTGGCGACTTGTCCAGGGTGTACCCCGCCTTTCGCCCGTAGTCAGCTGGGATAGGCTCCAGCTTGCCTGCGACCCTGTAGAACAGGATAAAGCGGCTAGAGATAATGAGATGAGAGGAGATGAGACTTTCCCATGAAGGTCATATTTGTTCAGGTGTCACTGCATAGTAGAACAGTGCACCACCACTCCAGGGTCTGCTAAATCTTTCTGAAGGTCTTTTGCAGTCAAACAGGGGTTTTTATTTGCCTTTCTAGCAATCCAACGAGCAGCTCTTTCAGAAAGTTTTCATCTTCCAGACCTCACCTTGATCTCCATTGTTTCTGTTAACTGCCATTTCTTAATAACATTACAATCTGAGGAAACAGCTACCTGAAAACACTTTGCTACGTTCTTGTAGCCTTGTCCTGCTTTGTGAGCATCAATTATTTTATTATTCAGAATGCGAGGGAGTTGCTTAGAGGAGCCCATGGCTGTTGATTTTAGGGACAAGTTTGAGGAGTCAGAGAATTTATACAGCTTTGAAATCTGCATCATCTGACCTTCCCTAACGAAGAATTTGAACAAGCCACAGCTCAATAAGCTAATTAAGGTCTGGAACCTTGGTAAAAGTTACCCAAGAACTCAAATGTATTGGGGTGCCCAAACTATCGCATGGTGTTCCTTTTCTTTTTTCACTCTCCAATTGTACAAAACAAAAATAATACACAAATCTTGCAGAAAACGCTGAAAAGAAATGTGTCATCTTTACCTTTATGCCTTTTGGTGATCAGTTCATCTTCTGCTCACTTAACTATTCACAGTAACAGACATTTTCAGTAAGTGTGCCCAAACTTTTGCATGCCACTGTAAACATACTCTGCCATGGCATTCTGTCCCGGCAATGAAGTCCTAACTAATGAGTGAGCAGCTCTAAACTCTTCTCATCCTAGAGACAACAAACAAAACAATCTAATCGAATAACTTGATTTTAATGTTTTCAGGACAGTAACCCTTTCATTTCTGAAGCGAATTTGATCGAAAATGAGGCCAAATTAGAAAAATTTGAAGAGAATTATCATGAAATTATGATAGTGATTAAAGAATGAAAGACATTAAATATAACATTTGAAAAGCTGATATATTTGGGCCTTGTCTGAACGCCTAGAAGGCCCTAACGGTTCCCCTCTGCATGGTACCTTGTGATGGACTGACGTCCCATTCGTTGTGTCCAGTTTTCCTAGGATAGAGCCAGATTCATCCTAAACCTGACTAGGATAAATTTTTTTCCTAAATATGAACAAATGAAAGAAAGTAGCCCTGGATTTGTCAGTCCATAGCAGTACCTCATATCCTTTTGCTGCCATTAAAGACTGATTTTCAGGATTTCATGATACTTTATAACCAGTGGAGCTCAAGTCTGTGGTTTAGAAATGTATCTAATGCTGTCTTGACTGAAAAGAAAAGACAATTTGCATGCACACTTTGTGGTGTAGCCATAAGACTTAAATTGGCTGCTTTGTCAATGAGATTGCTTCATTTCTGAAAGTGTAGAGTTAAAGAACCAGAAAGCCTTCCAATGAATAATTTATCAACCTTGGTATGGAGTCAAAATGAGGACGTAAAAAGTTACCATCTGTCCAGTGCAGAACCAAAGTCACTAAAGTTACCATTTAGAATTCTTTTGTGATTGTGTTTTATTCTCGAAGTCATCATGGGGCACATCGTCAGGTTTTTCCACTGCACAGCTTGCTTGTTAACCTCGTGATTTTGTGGCACAACACAGGACCACAGGCACTATTGGGCAAGCTACTGACAATATATTGGAGTTACGTTACAGAAATGTACACTGATAAATTTGTCTGAAGGATAATTTTTGCTTGTTATTCTACAAGCTCTGTGGCATGAGTGGCATAATGCTGATCTGTGGTTTTGTGAACCCTGGGTAAGTCTCTGCTTAGACAAGGTAGCCACTATTTCTTTCTTCCGTGACAGATGAACAGATGGTCTGAGGACTGGATGGCTGCCGTCTGGTCTAAATAGTACCAGAGGGTGCATACCAGGAACAACAAGGAACACTTTGCAGTTCACCTTCATGGAACGCTGCAAAGTCAGTCAATTGATTTTAAAAAATGTGGTTCTATGACCTTGGGCAGAAAACCTGGGTTCAGTCACAGGGTCACTCCAGGGTCATCTGGCTACCAATGTTTACAAGGTGAGCTGATTGCCAGAGCATACACGTCTCCCACTATTTTGTCCTGCCTCCAGCCTCTTCTCTTCATGGGCATGGTCTGCAGTTGAAGAAGGGGATGATGTTTATGGCCTGTCCCAAGGGATGGATATGGGTCATTCAGACACGTTTTAGTGGCTTGAGGGCATGACTGCATGCCGAAGGCACATGTGGGGCAGCTGGAGAACGGGACTCAAAATGTTTTGAAGCAGGCTTGTAGTACTCTAGTCCAGGACTCGGACTCAAGTCCAACTTGTGCCCTAATTTTAAAGACTTGTGACTTGACTTGAACTTGAGCACTGATGACTTAGACTCGTGCACTAACTGCATTCGGACTTGTAAATCGGAGACGAGGACTCGGATTTTTTTAAAAATTTTTTGTAACATGCCATAGTAATCAGGCTTTCGTCTAAACGGGGGAACAGGGGCGCTGCGCCCTCTTACTCTCGGCGTGCGCCCCCTTACCGACTCCGTGAAAACATCCCAGCAACACTACGTGACAATGTGTCTGATCATCAAATACATTATAATTGCTCCAAAAATATTCCAATCATAGTAGATATACTGCCAGACGGTGCAAAAACAATCCGAATTGGCGTTTTCCAGACTGAGGCACCATGTTGTTTAGTTGTTTACTTGTCGCGGCTGCTCTCGCGAGATTTGACATGGGTTACATACAAGGTCAGCTGACTTGTAGAGCGAGATTTCTCGAGACTGAATGACCTTTCACCCAGTGGCGTGGGAGCTTTTGACAGAAGTAGTTCGCGAGTTGTTTTTGACACTTGGGCATTTAAAGATGTCATCCCGCAGCACGAAGCGGAAGAAAGCCAAAGACTGTCCGGGGCAGAAGAAGATTACTTCTTTCTTTTTCAATGTTGACAGACAATTTGTTACAATTTCCCTCTCAGATAGCCTCAAAATGTCCCATTGGAGCATTTTTCAAAGGCTTTGCACGGCGGGGGGGGACAACCGGCACCATCCCCCCGCTTCGCTCCCTCGCCATGGTGAGCGCCCTCATACAAAATTTTTCTAGAAAAAACCCTGGTAATTTGGCATAAAATATTTATATTTACATTAATTTTTATACAAATTTTGTGCGAGAGTGTCACACCTGCGTGCCTTGGCACGTGCATCAGACTCTCGGGCGTGCTCTGGACAGCGTGCGCGCCAAGCAGACTCTCACACGTGCACCATAAACCACTCGCACCTACACAGGATTAAGGCGCAATCAGCGCGCCTATATAAAAACTGTCAAAACACACTTACTTTGCGAAGTATTGAGTTGGGTTGCTGACACGTTACTGAGCCTTATTTCCTTGTTTGGTTTCCTGAGCCCTGATTTCCTGTTTCTCGTCTTTGATCCTGCCGAGTCTACGATAGCCTGTTTGTGCCTCACTCGACATATTGCCTGTTTCACCGTTTTATGATTTTGCCTGCCGTTCTGGATTGTTTACCGTCTTCACTTGTATTAATAAACACACCTTCTGCACTTCCATCCGTTTCCTAACCATCTCTGACAGAATACTTCGCACTCCCTGACAAAGAGAATACACATTCACTTGTTCATACATCATGTTCAGGAACAAACTAATGTTAATGGCGCTAAAACAACCACCGTCAAATGGTGCGGTTGGAGTCTTGTTCTCGGACTCATCAATAGTGGATTCGACCCGGACTCGAAATTTTCTTTAATGACTTGGACTTGACTCGAACTTGAACACTGGGGACTTGAGACTGGACTCGGACTCGAGGTTTAGTGACTCGACTACAACACTGAGTTGAAGTGACTTAAATCACATCATGGAGCGGTGGTTGGGCTGTGTTGGTTTTGTGATTCTGGACCTTTTCTGTCCAATGTGACTGGCACACAGGGCAGATTTCGCTGGGTCGATTTCCCCTTTTTTGGTACTGGGTACTGCTAGGAGTGAGTTGTGTTGGCATTCCCCCACAGAGGGATCAGTTTCAGGCAAGTTATTGCACATGCTGAAACAGATAAAGTATTGCATGTGCTTGCCACATGTGCTGCAACAACAACAACAATAATAATAATAATAATAATTCCTCACTAGAACATCATTCCTGGATTTGTAATGAGTGCTTGTCCAATGTACATCTGGATGCAGTGCTTCATCTGGTAAGACCACCAGCAACACAATACAAGCATCAGTTCCAGGCATTTAGCCGACCTGGTCATGATCCAATCAGTTGAGCTGTCTGTCCAAACTCTCCTTTAGAAAGCTCAATCAAATACTTGCACTATCGCAGCCAGAGCTGTGTGAAGGAGTACATCTGGTGCTGTGGGTTGTGTATCACTGTCCAATCTCACTTTGCCATTTTCAATGTAGCTGCCATGGCTAGTTTAGAGCCTGTCAGCAAGGGATGACCCAAACCTTATTTTGGCTTACATTACATTAATTACATTAATGACATTTAGCAGATGCTCTTATCCAGAGCGACATACAGCATACCCAGAGCAGCCTGGGGAGCCACTGGGGGTTAGGTGCCTTGCTCAAGGGCACTTCAGCCATTCTTGCTGGTTCAGGGAATCGAGCCGATAACCTTTTGGTCCCAGAGCCATGGCTTCCCCCTTGTCTTGCGTCGCTGTGCACTCAGTATGGCAAAACATAATCTGACATGAAGAAGATATGTTATCGCACAGTCTTTGGTGTTGCTGAGACCATAGTTAAATACGGTGGGCTGAACATCCAGGTCATTATGAGCCTCAAAAAATCTCCAAGACATGGCTGTAAACATAGCATTCTGGCTTTCCATAGATGAGGAATGTGAAGGGAGAACAGGATATGGGGTATTAAGCAAACTCTATGTTTGAAGGACATGAGTTTCTGAGTTGCACTCATAGCTGGTGCTTGTCTTCATCTTCCAGGGGATACAAACCCCAGCTACTTAAGAGTGCCTCTTTTATTCTGTCAGGGCATTTATTTAGTTTGCTGGCATGCTTTGGGTTTGCTCGTCCCTTTAGAAGGACGCATCAATGCAGAACAGTACATTACATTAACTGTGTTTAGCAGACACTCTTTTCCAGACCGACATACACCATACCCAGAGCAGCCTGGGGAGTAACTGGGGGTTAGAGAATTGAACTGGTGACCTTTTGGTCTGAAAGGTCCCAAAGCTGCTTCTCTAACCATTAAGCCATGGCTTCCCCCAATACAAAGTTCTTCTGACCAATCACCTTTTATCCTATGATGAAGCATTGCTATGCTGATGGGAGTTGTCTCTTCCAGAATGACCCCGCCCCCAACCACAGGGCAAGAGGGCTCACTGAATGGTTTAATGAACATGATGATAACTCATATGTTAAGACTTTCACAGTCACCAGATCTCAACCTAATTGAAACTATGGGAGGTTTTAGAATGGCATGTTAAACCAGTTTTACACTGTGAGATTCCAGGAGTGTTTTATGATTATTATTTGTCCGAGTGTACAAGACGATCACAATATGAATTCTGTAACAGGCTGTGCGATAGCATATTTCATTTCATTTTATTTAAAAGGGACCATGTGCAATTAAAAACATAAATGTTGCCATTTGATGCACTGCACCAGAGTTAGCCTTAGGCTAATTTACATCTGCAGTCCCTACTTAATGGCACAGATAAAATATCTTCATGTTAGATTATGTTTTACTATACTGGGTGCGCAGCAAGGCAAAACAGATTTGTAGTAATGGCTGACTTTTTTTTTATAAATCCATAATCTTATTTTTTTCCTAGCTGTAACTGCATTGTTTAGACAGCAAAGGGTGTAATAACGTACAGTACCTGGGGTACACGTGACTTCACCTTAGGCAGAAGTAACACAGCTCTAATGCCATGTAAACACACAAAAAACAGATCTAAAATGGGAAAAGGCTGTTGTGTGATTGTGCTAATAGATTTAACAAGAAATTGATATCTTTTAAAGACTGCTGAAAGATAACGAAAAGAGAAGAAAAATGTAGGTAATGTTCATGAAAGTTTATTAAGAAAGGGCCTATTTGTTATCAACGATTTTCATTTTTAATAAAAGGAATCTCATCTCATTATCTGTGACCACTTTACCCTGTTCTACAGGGTCGCAGGCAAGCTGGAGCCTATCCCAGCTGACTACAGGCGAAAGGCGGGGTACACCCTGGACAAGTCGCCAGGTCATCACAGGGCTGACACATAGACACAGACAACCATTCACACTCACGGTCAATTTAGAGTCACCAGAACCTGCATGTCTTTGGGGGAAACCGGAGCACCCGGAGGAAACCCACGCGGGCATGGGGAGAACATGCAAACTCCACACAGAAAGGCCCTCGCCGGCCATGGGGCTCGAACCCAGACCTTCTTACTGTGAGGCGACAGCGCTAACCACTACACCACTGTGCCACCCTAATAAAAGGAATATTTTCCTTAACTATATGTTACTCCAACTTTTACAAACGTGGGTAAATAATTATTGTTGGTTATGAAGAAAATGAAACAGAAGGGTTTTTTTTTAATTTAACAAAAGGTATGTGTAAATTGATAAAGAATCGGAAAAATAACTGTTGGTGGTTGTTTTATTTTTTTTGGTAAAATTTTCTTCATTTAATATTTTATTCAAAAATATCACGAGAAAATTGAATCATGAACCCAGTATCATGAACTGAATCAAATTGTGAATTTGGTTGAATCATTCCATGCCTAGTTTTGATATGTAAATATGCAGTAATATGAATTAACACTCCTTAAAAACCACACCACGGGAACAGGATAGGATGGAAATCATTCATCCAGGACTGGGATTGGACATGAATTTTTTTTTCTTTTCATCTGTCATGGGATTAGGATGAGACAGGAGTGAAAATTCACTCCCGTGTCACTCTGTAGTTTGTAGCTCTTCATCTGGAAAGCATACAAATAGTTTTATATTACCATAATAGTAAATAAATTCTGTAAACAGTGTTTACGTGCTAATTATCTACACAGCTGGAAGCTGTAATTCATCCTCTGATTTTTTTCCATGTTGCATCCCTTTTCGTCCTGTTGTGATGTCCAGAAACTGTGATGAGATATTATAGAGACGTTCTGTCCACTGCTGCAATTCACCAAACCATTCTTAATTTAAGTCCAATATCTTTTATTTACATTTAGCCATTGCCACTGTCATTTTTGTAATCTTTTTCTGTGGCAGAATGTACAGCATACATCTTTAAAAAAAAAAACACTAGAATTTGGTGCACAAGTTTTGGTTTTCTCTGGGTTTTCTGAAATCAACACAGGGTCAAAATTATACATACAGGGTCAAAAATATACATACAGCACACCTAATGTTTGGGTAAAATGTCTCTTCGCAAGATTCACCTTGACCAAACATTTTTGTTTACCATGAACAAGCTTCTGGCAGAATTCTGGTTGGATATTTCACGCCTCTTCATGGTAGAAATGGTAGAGTTCAATTTTTTTTTTTTTTTGGCATGGACTTGACTTATAAGCACGGTCCATATACTTTCAATAGGGTTGAAGTCAGGACTCATTTTAAGTTTAATGTTAGCCTGCTTTATCCTCCACAACCAGCTCTGATGCGTGTTTGGATTCATTGTCCTGTTGTAACTCCCAAGTCATGTTCAAGTTTCTGATGGTTTATGATGAAGAATTCTGAGGTAGTCCTCCTTCTTCATTATTCCATCCACTTTGTGCAACGAACCAGTTCCACTGGCAGCAAAACAGCCCCAGAGCATGATGATCCTACCACCACCACCAGCTGGTACAGTGTCCCTCTGTACATGGTGATCATTGTGGCCAAACAACTCAATCTTTGTCTCATCTGACCATACAGCTATCCTCCAGAAGGCTTTTTCTTTGTCTGCGTAGTCAGCTTCAAACTTTAGTTAAGCTTGAAGGTGTCAATTTTGAAGCAGGGGGTTATTTCTTGGATAGCAGCCTCTTAGTCCATGGTGATCTGAACTGTAGACAGTGATCCATCAGCTTCCAGTTCATGGCAGGGCTGTGCCATGGTGGTTCCCAGGTTGTTCCTGACCATCCAAACCAATTTCCTTTCAGCTGAGGGTGACAGTTTGGGTTTTCTTGAAGCAAAGTGGCTTGGCAAAGTGACTACACCTCACAATAGTTGGAACTGATCTTGGAATTTGCAGTTGTTTAGAAATGGCTCCAAGAGACATTCTGGAGTTGTGTACTTCTGCAATCTTCTTTCTTAGATCTGCACTGAGCTCCTTGGACTTTCCCATTTTACTGTGTGTTGGTCAATCCAATGAGTGCTGTAAACAAACCCTTTTTATGAAGGCACAGAAAAGCTACCAGCTGTAGTCAATCATGATCACCAATAGGAAGTTAAGAGACCTCGGTCTTGGCAAGATAAAAGACATTTTGGAAGTTTCACCACCTCTGAATTAATAATCTAAGTGAGCGTAGGTCAATTTTTGACACTTTATGTATAATTTTGACCCTGTATTGATTTCAGAAAACCCAAAGAAAATTAAAACTTGTGCACCAAATGCTAGTGATTTTTTTTAAATTAAAGATGTATGCTGTACATTCTGCCGCAGAAAAAGAACAGTTCAGAGAAATGACTGAAAGCCCAAATATTGCCATGACATTCATATCCAAGATGACATTCATGTCACTGTATGTAAACTTCTGACCACAACTGTATCTTTTGAAAGAATGGTCTTCATTGCTCAAGTACAGTTCCAGAGATTTATAGAATCTATGCAAAGCAACAAAGAAGCTTTTTTGGTGCATTGTGGTGTCCCAACAACTCACTCAAAACTGAAAAAAAAAATGATGGTTTATTTTTTAATTTGCAATGCTAATATCTTTATCGCGGGGCGGCACGGTGGTGTAGTGGTTAGCGCTGTCGCCTCGCAGCAAGAAGGTCCGGGTTCAAGCCCCGTGGCCGGCGAGGGCCTTTCTGTGCGGAGTTTGCATGTTGTCCGTGTGGGTTTCCTCCGGGTGCTCCGGTTTCCCCCACAGTCCAAAGACATGCAGGTTAGGTTAACTGGTGGCTCTAAATTGACTGTAGATGTGAATGGTTGTCTATGTGTCAGCCCTGTGATGACCTGGCGACTTGTCCCCCACCTTACGCCCGTAGTCAGCTGGGATAGACTCCAGCTTGCCTGCGACAACAGGATAAAGCGGCTAGAGATAATGAGACGAGATGTCTTTATCTCAAAGAAATGTGAAACAAAGAAAACATACTATTGCTTTTGTTTGTAATATCTAAATATTTGCATGAATTTGTTATTCCACTGCTGTTAAAAGTCTTAATTTGACCACTGTCTTGGTTAATAGTTTGTGGCATCATTAATAGGAACATTTTGTTTATTGTGCCTGCATGTCTGTTATTGACCCATATTAGACTCGTCCACTCATGTCAATGCCTGACAAATGCTGTTGAGACCCATTAAGAGCTCTGTGTGCTTTTATAAATTCAGTAGTGGGCTGTGGGGAGGTCATCGATGAAACGTTTCTACCCATTCAAATGAGGTGCTTTGAGGGGCGTGAGCGAAATGAAATGAGGAGCTCACTGAGAGCTGTCTGAATGAGTCATGTGGTGCAGGTTGGAGCTCATAAAAAGTGTTGCAGTCGAACTGTTTTAAGCCCGTTTCTTTAGCCATCAGTTAAAGTGTTTACTTCTGAGAAGGAATTATTATTATTATTATTATTATTATTATTATTATTATTTTCATCAGCTTGTGCGATTATAGATTTTCTCCAAGGCTGAGTGAAATTGGTTGGTGTTTGTGTGAATGGGGAGAGGAACAGCTTTATATGTCTCAAACCTCTGAAGAGTAACAGTTTTAACACTGTTTGGTTCCTCCTCAGTCAGATAAGATCTTTTGGATTCTAAGCAGCTTTATGTCTCATGAACCCTTCCAGTTTTAGAAAATAGAGCACACCTTAAATATTTCCCACCAGCTTCTTCTTTGCAAGCTAAGTTTAAATGTTTTCGACAAGCGTATCGGTAGTTTGTTTTTTTAACCGGTATTTTTAGGATGAAACAGTGGAGTGATATCAAATGTGTGCCCTTTTTAAAGTGACAGGAAGAACAACTATTTCGTTGGCCAAAGTATGAAACAGAAGGACAGGCTAAAAAAAAAAAAAGGCCTGTAGTAACATGACATCTTTATCCTTATATAATATTCAGCTTCATTTCTGAAGACTTTTCGGCCAGCGATCACAGAGTAACATTTTTATATCTGGTTTTTAAAGTTTCCGTGATAGAATTTTTCTTCGGAAAAGAAATGATGTGAGGATTGCATTATAGAAAACAGTATTATTTTGACAAGAAAGTTTTATTCTCAGTTTAAAAGTATGTGTAATATAATATCAACTATATCGAGACAGCACTTAGTTTGTTGTAACAGTGCTGGCTGGCTTTGTAAAGGGTTGAGGAATAGCCAGGAAAATGAACTTTGGGCTCTCTGTATTGTCGCCTGTGTCTATTTGGAGCTACACGTAACCCAGTTGCAGGAAAGCTGTATTGTAGTCTCATATTTGGACACAAAGGAAACACAAAAAGATGATAGAAAAAATAGCCTAGGTCAACCTAGATCAACATAATTCATGAAATAAGGAAATAATCGATATTAAAAACCTAAGTTTGGTTAACCAATCATTAGGGCTGCATGATGTCTGAAATGATCATCAGGCATTTTCTTCAGGATTGAAAACATGATTATTTCAGTTATTCAGCCATCGTGCTCCACTGGTCCGGAATGCTAATTCAAATTCCAACAATGCGATATCCATTTATACTAATGCTTTAAATTTGACTTCTATTGGATCTGTAATAATGGACTACTCGCTTCTGCTTTGTATCTAATAATATAAACGAGCTCACTTTTTCATATCAGGACAAAAATCTCACTTGCGTTCCTGAAGTGTGATGTTTTTAATTGAATATCTGTCTAGCAGTACAAGACTGGAGGCAACATGGATTGAACATGGATTTTTTTTAAATGTAGGTATGTTTACTTTTTTTATTAGTTATATTTAGTAGGTTGTTTTAATTGTTAGGAGCTTTTGAAAACTGTACAGTTGAATTTGCATTATTATTATTATGGTGGCACGATGTTAGCACTGTCGCCTCACAGCAAGAAGGTTGTGGGTTTGAGCCCAGCGGCCGGTGAGGGCCTTTCTGTGCGGAGTTTGCATGTTCTCCCCGTGTCCGCGTGGGTTTCCTCCGGGTGCTCCGGTTTCCCCCACAGTCCAAAGACATGCAGGTTAGACTAATTGGTGGCTCTAAGGCTACGTTTACATTAGACCGTATCTGTCTCGTTTTCTTCGCGGATGCACTGTCCGTTTACATTAAACCGCCTGGAAACGCCGGGAAACGGGAATCCGCCAGGGTCCACGTATTCAATCCAGATCGTGTCAGCTCCGGTGCTGTGTAAACATTCAGAATACGCGGATACGCTGTGCTGAGCTCTAGCTGGCGTCTCATTGGACAACGTCACTGTGACATCCACCTTCCTGATTCGCTGGCGTTGGTCATGTGACGCGACTGCTGAAAAACGGCGCGGACTTCCGCCTTGTATCACCTTTCATTAAAGAGTATAAAAGTATGAAAATACTGCAAATACTGATGCAAATACTGCCCATTGTGTAGTTATGATTGTCTTTAGGCTTGCCATCCTTCCACTTGCAAGTGATAAGTGATATGCGCTGGGATCACACACACAGCGGCTCAGTCCTGAATCACAGCTTGTTCACTTCACTCGCGTGCTCTGTGAGCTGCGCAAGGCCGGAGTGCGCACCCTCCAGAGGGCGCTCGCTGTTCAGGGCGGAGTGATTTGGAGCGCAGGATGCCTGCGGAGCCGAGCGTATCCGTGTATTGGTGTTGCTGTGTGCACGCAAATCGTGTATTGCTGTTGCTGTGTGCACACTAATCGTTTTAAAAACGTTAATCTGATGATCCGCTGATACGGTCTAATGTAAACATGGGCTAAATTGACCGTAGGTGTGAATGTGAGTGTGAATGGTTGTTTGTCTCTATGTATCAGCCCTGCGATGACCTGCCGACTTGTCCAGGGTGTACCCCGCCTCTCGCCCATAGTCAGCTGGGATAGGCTCCAGCTTGCCTGCAACACTGCACAGAATAAGCAGCTACAGATGATGCATGGATTGATGATGATGCTGATTCATCTCATCTCATTATCTGTAGCCGCTTTATCCTGTTCTACAGGGTCGCAGGCAAGCTGTAGCCTATCCCAGCTGACTACGGGCGAAAGGCGGGGTACACCCTGGACAAGTCGCCAGGTCATCACAGGGCTGACACACAGACACAGACAACCATTCACACTCACATTCACACCTACGGTCAATTTAGAGTCACCAGTTAACCTAACCTGCATGTCTTTGGACTGTGGGGGAAACCGGAGCACCCGGAGGAAACCCACGCGGACACGGGGATAACATGCAAACTCCACACAGAAAGGCCCTCGCCGGCCACAGGGCTCGAACCCGGACCTTCTTGCTGTGAGGCGACAATGCTAACCACTACACCACCGTGCCGCCCGAGTTTAGAACAATGTGTATATTAAATACAAAACTACAAAATGCTTCAGGAATATTATCATACTAATAAAACATTTTGACTACATGTTAGAATTGCATTGTTTAAAGTAGCGTAAACATTTTGGAATGTTTCTTTTATTTGTAGTTTTCAGTTCCTGGAATTGGGGAATTGACTGTTTTCGGGATCGACTCCAAGCAACTGATGTGAATCGAAAGCAAGATGGCACCTCCATATGTTAAAATTATACAGTACCACTTAATAGTTTGTACACGTCTTCTCATTCATAGGTTTTCCTGTATTTTCTACACTGCAGAACAATACTGAAGACATCAGAACTATGAAAGCATTTCAGATGACTTCATCTGAAACCTATACGGAATTATGTGGTGAACAAAAAAAGCATTAAAAAATACCCCAAAATATGTTTGATATTTTAAATTCTTCGAAGCAGCCAGTGTTTCCCTTGATGACGCTTTGCACACTGTTGGCATTTTCTTAACCAGCTTCATGAGGTCGTCACCTGGAATGCTTTTCAATTAACAGGTGCCTTGTCAAAAGTTAATTAGTGCAATTTCTTGCTTTCTTAATGCGTTTGAGATCAAACAGTAAATAGTAAATAATAAAAATACAGTAAATAGCCCTATTCTATCCACAACTGTAGTAATCCATATAATATCAAAAGCTGCTCAACTAAGTAACGAGAAACGACAGAACATCATCATTACTATAAGACATGAAGTGTATTTTAATTAATATTAATAAAGAAAACCATTGAATTAGAAGGTGTGCCCAAACTTTTGACGGATACTGTAGTATATTATGTAAACCATATCTTTTTTTGTATTATGTTAACTGACATTTCTGAGAACACTTTTTCATACAGCCTGTCATCATGTTTCACATAACTTTGGCAGCAGGCAAATTGACTCGGTTACTGTACTGGGAGTATTTGCTTATACCCAGACATCTTACATTGGTATTGTGTTGAAAATGGAAGTTGGGCATTGCCCTTAAAGTGTGTTCAGAGATCTGTTAACGAGCATGGACATGTTGATTGATCAGTCAACTATCACCACTATAAGCCTGTAGGAACAGGGAATTTGCGCTGATCTAAGCTTTAAAAATATATATATATATTTTTTTTTTCGGCAGGGAGAAGTGAGGAAACAGGCAAAGAATGGGGCAAAGCAATCAAGGTGAAAGGAGAGAGAAAAGAGAGAGGGAGGGGGAAGAACAGCACGCGGCGTGTGTGTCGTATTGAATCTGTTCCCTGTTCAGTCAGATCCAGCCTCAAAGCCCCAATCACTTCTCTCTTGTACCTAAGCCCATGGAGGATCATTCATATATATATATATATATATATATATATATATATATATATACACACACACACACACATATATATATATATATATATTTATTAGTGCTGTCAAAAATGTCGCGTTATTAACGCGTTAACTTGACTCAATTTTAACGGCGATAATTTTTTTTATCGCGAGATTAACGCTCTGTGACATGATGTAGGTTTTTCATAAGCTTTTGAAACTGTCAGGAACTTGGAACAGAAAACCGATAGCAGCTAGACTGTAATGCCACGCCCCGCACAGCCAGAGTCCTCTGCCCTCCCCCCCAAAGAACCAGGGCTGGCAGGGCGCGCTAGTAGAGATGGGATTTATGGCTCTTTGATGGGATCCGCATCTTTGTGATCCGTTCTTTGAAAAGAGCCGTTTAAAAGACTGGCTCATTTGGCTCTTTTTAAATATTTATTCAGTTTTAAGAAGACAGCGTCTAAAGAAGCCAGATCCCTCTGAACTGTAAACTCAATGCTATCCCAGAAATCCTTCCTGTAATATGTAAATTTGGCCGCCTCTGATTGGACAACGCGACGCATCAACAGGCAGAAAGTGTAAAAGTACAAAATGTGTTAAGTGAGCTGAAACAGTAAAGATCAGATTCAATGCAATATTTATCAACGAACAACTTAAACTTAATATAATAGTGTACTTTATATTATAATCAAGCATGTCAAGCCTACCGTCACTGTGCATTGTAGACTAACTCAAGCAGTAGATCACTTCACTCATGGTTCTCTTGCTAGCCCCGCGCCGGTGCTCGGCTTAGGTTTCACTTTACAGTGGCTGTGTCAAGATGTGTTATGCTTTGCAATACAAAGAACATTGGTACAAAGCAAGCCCATTCACATTTTTATGCTGATAAGAGAATTACAATGGTTTTTCATGTGACAAAAATGTGCGATTAAATTGCGATTAATCGCGAGTTAACTATGACAGTCGCGACATTAATCGCGATTAAATATTTTAATCGCTTGACAGCACCAATATATATATATATATATATATGTGTGTGTGTGTGTGTGTATATATATATATATATATATATATATATATATATATATATATATACACCAGAAGCAGCATCACAGCACATCTTGGCATTATGCAGTGCGGTTTTGTGGCTCGCCACAGGAAGCAGGGTGTGAGGTGACACTGTGTAGTTTGTCTGCCAAGGACAGACCCCAGGGCGCTCTCTGCACTCTCTCCGTCACCGTCTTCATCCAGAGTCTGCAGAGGAAGCTTATGATTTCAAAGCCAGAATAATATTATTTGGGATACATCAATACCTACATTGGTATTGGCCTGATACCGTGCTTATTTACTAAAACTCACAATTAGATTTTTCCATAATATTTTTGAAGAAAAAAAAAAAGAAAAAATTTTATGTCCAAAAACTGCAACCGTTATTTATTTTCCTATTTTTTATCAACTCCAGCTTGGCTGCTGCGACCCTGTAGAACAGGATAAAGCGGCTAGAGATAATGAGATGAGATGTTCCTTTTTTAATCCTCAAGCAACCAAGTGGGGTCATTTATGACTCCGGGCATATCATTTTGTGTGCCGTTTTTATACATTTGATCTGAAAAATATTTCCGACCATGAATTTGTCAGTTAACTCGTCCTACAACTGTTCATAGGTTTTTGCAGGGCTCGGTCGAATGGTGTGGCAGGAGTAATGAAAAATTGTACGGGGTCATTTATGACCCCGGAAAGAAGCATAGGATTTCTTGCAGTAATTCCTTATCAAATTTTGCTTTTACCAACTGTTGTACTTTTGTTACAGTGAACCATGGCAAGTAGACCAAGAATAGCTGGATTTACAGCTGCAGAAGCATTGAGACAGATACTTGAGGCCCAAAGTGATGATGATGATGATGATGATGATGATGATGATGATGATAAATCGCTCAATTGATGGAGAGGATTAATTTTAGTATTAGCATATCCGCTAGAAATAGCATGTTAGCTAGTATTAGCGTATTAGTTAGTCACTAGTTTTGATGTTACAAAGATCCCATCAACACTGCAATGGATGTTTTTGCTCATACTTTTCTTTTCATGATACATTTTCAGTCAACGTTGTTGAATTAAGTAAATGTTCGAGTAAGACATAACAACGACTGTCTAGATTATGTTATATTTTTCTTATGCTGTGTCTCTTTACTTTCTTTCTGCATTAAATTTTGTTGTAAACCATACCTATCTACATTTATATATTTTTATAGTGTCTGTCTTGAACACAGGAAGTGGTATATGGATATAAAACCAAGAGAAAATAACTAGGTATACAGATTCATGTACTGAATATAGCGGGGTCATAAATGACCCCACCCGGTCATATTATTCACTAAAATAGCTTGGTCGCTTGAAGGTTAAATAAAAAAGTTTCAACAATAATCATTTACAACATTTAAGTTAGAGTAAAATACAATAGCCAATTCATGAAAATGTTCCTTTTATTAAAAATGAAATAAGCTAATAACAAATAGCCTTTACTTCATAACCGTTTATGAACATTGTGAAGGTTGTAGTCAGGTTTAAACCTAAAACAACTACACTACAACTCCACTATAACACACTCCTTGAGGGACGTCCAAATAGTTCGTTGTACCGAAAAGTTCGTAATGCTAAAATGGACCCACTTGTCACACCAAACACTCATGTTATATATGAAATTTTAGGCACATTCTCCTCATCACGAATTTCTCCTTCCGAGTCACTATCGCAGTTCATTGACTGAGTTAAAGGATCACGAACAGAGGCGAAGATTTCTTCGTCTGTTATGGAAATGATGGAGGTTACCGGTGTATCATTGTCAGTGTCCAAACACTGACTCGTTCTGCTGTCTAAATCTTCACCATTCAATTCATTCATGTGTTACAAATCACAGATGATGTCATTTATGTTGCGTTGTGGAGCTGGGCGGGGCATGGAGTATAAAAACACTGGCTGTACGCTTTAACTAGGTGTTATGTTTCGTGGTATCAGCAGTCATTTTGTCCTTTTATCGATCCTTTGATTGCCATTCTCCATAACTGTTAGTGATCGATACCTAAGCGAGGCTCGTTAAGCCTTTGTTTTCTGGCGTTAGCACATGTTATTAACTTGACTGCAGACTTGATTACTCACTGTTTGTCTCTGGTGGGAAGAGGAGCGCATGGCCCAGTGTGTTATGTAAGCAGGCGAATTACGGATGTAATTGCAGAAAGAGTGTTTATTTACAAGCAGGCAGGCAAACAGTTCAAAAACGTAAGACAAAGGCAGAGTTGTGAAATGGGCACATGAGGCACAAACAGAATGGCAGCGGCAAAGACGAAAGGCAGAGTCCAAATACATAAAACTAAGTCAAAACTGGAAAGCCAATACACAGATACAAGGCTTGGTAACGTGAGACGCTTGGTACAGCGCGTATAATTTGCCAAGTCTGTGTGTTTAGATTAGATTAGATTAGATTAGATTAGATTAGATTAGATTAGATTAGATTAGATTAGATTAGATAGAACTTAATTGATCCCTTTGGGCGGGTTCCCTCAGGGAAATTAAAATTCCAGTAGCATCATTACAGGATAAACAGAGAATAGAAATAGAGAAAAACTTCTAGATAAATTAAATTAAATTAGGTATTTGCATATACAAATATAAAAAAGAATAAGATATGGGGAAGAGGAAGGGGGGAAAAGTCCAATTTAAGGGGTGTTCACACGGCATATATTTGCATCGATGCTGCACCGATGTATTTTGTTGCGATATATCTTACACCGGTGTAAATTTTGTGGAGCGTTCACACGTCACAAACCTGCTTACTAGAGAGAAGCGTGTTAGCACCGGTGCAGCCCCACTTGCGTTCACACGGCAGTTTTTGCGACCGTGCTATACAATAGTAATAACGCAGAAATGAAATATGCGCATGCGTGAAAATGTACTTCCTTTTCCCGGTTGTCATGGCATCACCAAGCGCCGGGAAAACAACGTGGATGAAGACACCAGTGTTGCCAGATACTGCTGACGTTTTCCAGCCCAAAATATGTTCAAATCCGCCAAAATGCACTTAAAACCGCCCAATCTGGCAACACTGGAAGACACGCAGTTCTGTTGTTGTTGATATTTGCCATTTTGGAAGTGCAAAATACCAGGATGCAAATTATGCAGTGTCCGTATGTAATCAACTCTCCTCACGCGTAGCGAGTCTACCCCTGTAGCGTTCAGACGTCCCATTTTATATCGGTGCTGCCCCGCAAACTAGCATTTACTCCGGAGTAAATTTCTTAAACCACCTCCCGAGCAGGGTTAGATTTGCACCGGTTTAAGCAGCTTTCAGGGGCTACACCGGTATACCTTTGTACCGTGTGAATGCTCTACCGGGGCAGCCCCGGTGCTACACCGGAGTAAAAGTTGCCGTGTGAACACCCCTAGAAGATCGTCCTTATAAGCGTATTCTG
The DNA here is from genome assembly GCF_027579695.1 of Neoarius graeffei. Taxonomy (NCBI): domain Eukaryota; kingdom Metazoa; phylum Chordata; class Actinopteri; order Siluriformes; family Ariidae; genus Neoarius; species Neoarius graeffei. The sequence continues at coordinate 65,097,993 of NC_083582.1, read as the reverse complement.
TGATTGCACTTTAATCTGGAACAGGTTCAGAGTAATTAGTCCTAATGGCACTCATGTTATATGCGAACATGTTCCAGATTAAAGTGCTGTGATTGCACTTTAATCCGGAACAGGTTCAGAGTAATTAGTCCTAATGGCACTGCACAGGCTCCTGCTGCAGGCTCCGAGCGCCAACGTGCGTGGACGTGACACGGTAATTTATTTATTTGGAAGACACCGACTCATTGTCACTAAAGGCAGGGGACACGAACTTAGTTTATTATATGCGAAAGTTCATAGTAAAAGAGTTAATATTCACGAGATTGCAGCGTACTTCCATTTGTTTCTCTTTTCTTTTGCTTTTGGCAGTCTGAAAAAGAGAGCTCTGATTTCTTGTTAAAACTATTTGTGTCATCAGTCGTACAGCTTTTTCTCATTTTTTTTTGTGTGTGTGTTTTCGCAGCATTCGAGCTGTGTTACTTCCACCTGCAGTGACACCATGTGCACTCCCTCTAGTGTACGTTATTGTGCCCTCTGCTGTCTAAACAATGCAATTACAACTTGAAAAAAAACTAAGATGACACACCCTGATGATAATCTCATCTCATCTCATTATCTGTAGCCGCTTTATCCTGTTCTACAGGGTCGCAGGCAAGCTGGAGCCTATCCCAGCTGACTACGGGCGAAAGGCGGGGTACACCCTGGACAAGTCGCCAGGTCATCACAGGGCTGACACATAGACACAGACAACCATTCACACTCACGGTCAATTTAGAGTCACCAGAACCTGCATGTCTTTGGGGGAAACCGGAGCACCCGGAGGAAACCCACGCAGACACGGGGAGAACATGCAAACTCCACACAGAAAGGCCTTCGCCGGCCACGGGGCTCGAACCCGGACCTTCTTGCTGTGAGGCGACAGCGCTAACCACTACACCACCGTGCCGCCCTGATGATAATCATGATTCGTTATTTTTTTTCCTTGATTCGAAAACTCGTAAATTTGTACAGCGATTTGTCATCACACAATATATCGTTACATACCTACTGGAGTTGCCAAAAAAAATTAAAATCGAAGTGTGCGGTTGATTTTTTTTTTCTGCCAGTAGCTTGTTTGCAAATAGCTGAGATGTTTCCGATGTGAACTGACAAAAAAAACTAAGTAAATCATAAATTTGTACAGTACCACATATAAGGACACGTCTAACTGTGGAATCACAATTAACCACAATCACCTCAAATGATCCTGATCAGCACAGATAACTGGCTCAGGCAACTGTGTAATCATCATGACAGGCCTGGTGCTTAATTATCTCAGTGCCCTTGGGGTCAGAAATCTTTGTAGATGAGTTAGCCCATGTTTACATTAGACCGTATCAGCGGATCATCAGATTAACGTTTTTAAAACGATTAGTGTGCACACAGCAACACCAATACACGATTTGCGTGCACACAGCAACGCCAATACACGGATACGCTCGGCTCCGCAGGCATCCTGCGCTCCAAATCACTCCGCCCTGAACAGCGAGTGCCCTCTGGAGGGTGCGCACTCCGGCCCTGCGCAGCTCACAGAGCGCGCGAGTGAAGTGCACAAGCCACGATTCGGGACTGAGCCGCTGTGTGTGTGATCCCAGCGCATATCACTTACTACTTGCAAGTGGAAGGATGGCAAGCCTAAAGACAATCATAACTACACAATGGGCAGTATTTGCATCAGTATTTGCAGTATTTTCATACTTTTATACTCTTTAATGAAAGGTGATACAAGGCGGAAGTCCGCGCCGTTTTTCAGCAGTCGCGTCACATGACCAACGCCAGCGAATCAGGAAGGTGGATGTCACAGTGACGTTGTCCAATGACGATGCCAGCTAGAGCTCAGCACAGCGTATCCGCGTATTCTGAATGTTTACACAGCACCGGAGCTGACACGATCTGGATTGAATACATGGACGCTGGCGGATTCCCGTTTCCCGGCGTTTCCAGGCGGTTTAATGTAAACGGACAGTGCATCCGCGAAGAAAACGAGACAGATACGGTCTAATGTAAACGTAGCCTTAGAATCCATGTTTTTCTTGTTCCTCAGTTTTTTTAATGCAAAATTCAACTTGAATTTGTCCAAAATTCAACTTGAATTTGGCTCCAGGATGGAATGAGGAAGACTTGCGGAATCCTACGTCACACAGCGCCACCTTTGTTTTCGTTTTCTAATAAAGCCATTTAATGTATCTGGCCAATCCAGTACGGCCACACCTGGGGAAATGGCCCAACGGACTGATGTTACAACTCCAACGTTTTTTAAGCTAAAGTCCGCTTAATTTTTTAAAAATCTAGAACATCTTCTATTCATGTATAATAATGACATTTCAAACCTTCCTAAAATAAGTAACACTTTTAGGAAGGTTACTTATTTCAGTATCAATATTGGTGTCAGCAAGTACCAAAGTGATGTACTCATTGTCAGTCTGGAAAAATGTTCTCAATGCATCCCGAGATACTATCAACTCCACCGGCAGCCTGCTTGACTTGCAACGGCAGTTTACTCAAATTGCACTGTAATAATACGTAACTATTATAAGTTTGACATGGTAACCTGTGTGTTCCATGCAGTCAGCGTTAGTGTCATGCTCCACACAGAGATGAAGGCCTTTCAGGTGAAGGCAGGTTAAAATGGCCGCCAGTGTCAGATCTCAGCATTAAATTAGCTCCATGCAGAGCTTCGCTTTTTGCTCGGTGGAGCTTTAAGGAACCTGCAGGGCTCCTGATTGATTAACATGTGAAAGGAACAACAATTCTAACTCATCTACAAAGATTTCTGACCCCAAGGGCACTGAGATAATTAAGCACCAGGCCTGTCATGATGATTACACAGTTGCCTGAGCCAGTTATCTGTGCTGATCAGGATCATTTGAGGTGATTGTGGTTAATTGTGATTCCACAGTTAGACGTGTCCTTATATGTGGTACTGTGTGAAATGAAAACCTGTTGGAGATGTCCAAGTATGTACATTGGTTTCGATGGTTTCTGCGATTGTACACAGTGTATGGAGTAAAGTTTAAACGTTAGTATTTGCGATGCGAGTGTTCATTATTACATTTCCATCATGCTTACATTATAAAAATGGCATGACGTCAACAAAGACAATTTAGTTGTTAACTGCAGTTCTGCGTGACTTACTTTAATTATATGTATGATGTCATCCACAGTGTCATCATCTTGACAGTCCACGTTTTTCTTGCTTATCAGTTTTTTTAATGCAAAATTCAACTTGAATTTGGCTCCAGGATGGAACGAGGAAGACGTGCGGAATCCTACGTCACACAGCGCCACCCTTGTTTTCGTCTCTTAATACCGGTACACAGGGTGCGATTTGTCAAAAAACCAGAAGATTTTTTTTTTTTAATCATGAAACATCACAAAATTAAGGTAACAATAGGCTAACAGCTCAATAACATCCAATGATATCAAATGAATAACACTGAATGAAAACGAACACTAAACCAGAGATAGTAAATTCATCTTCCTATCTCTCTGACTAAATACACGAACACTAACACAACAAAGTTCGCATTGCTTGTCGCGTTGCTGTGATGTTTCTCTCCCTCCGGATTAAATGGACAGTGACTCGAAAATCACTAAAATACATGAATACTAAATGAACACTTTGCTCTGATGGCGCAGTTCATGTGGCCTTTTCTGCTTTCCCGTCGGTGCGCTATCCGCCGCGTTTCGCCCTTCTTTAATCCACATTTCTGCGAATTTCTCAGCAGGGAAGGAACGCACGTCTGGCCCATTGACAGCGAGGAAAAGAAGGCTGTCAGTGTGGATACACATTCATTCTGTTGCGCTCATCAGTAAGGATGTGATTCATGGCGCTAAATCCACGTTCACACTCTGGATATTGTTATTATCTACAATGTATCTATTTGCTGGGGACGTTCATGAACATCAAAGCTGCCACTTCGGGTCATTTTGAAAGTGAGTGCAATGTAGACCATAGAAAACTGTGTCACAACATGCCTGTCATGCCAACTTTTTTTTTGGTTTGTTTGTTTTATTGACGGGGTTGTCCCTAGGGCTTTGACCTTGGCCCAAAAATCATATTCAAAGTTCGTTTGGAAATTAATCTAGACATTCGAATAGTATTCGAACTTTTATTAATTATATTATTCTTAAAAGCCTCACTAACACCTCGGCATCAAAATTAAATATGATATTCAGTCCACCAGGGGGCAGTGTTCAGTCAATGTCAATAAGATTACGTGCAGGAAATATGAAATATTCAGGCGTGTTTTTACAACCACTACTAATGAAACGTGCAGTGTCGTAGTAATTGGCATTATACCGGCTGACACTTTTAACGTTACATAATCCACAAACTTCGTCGTTTGTCCGTTGCCTTTTTTGTGTGAAACGCTGTTCCTTCGGTTTCCTGGTTGCTTGTACTGATGAAAGCCTCTAAACTGTAGCCTCACTGACAATCAAAGGGGAACGTTTACAAAATGAGCAGGTACTGCTAGGCCTACACCTAATCTGTGAGTTTATAACACTGCCGTTCCGAGCCCATTCGTGTTGGCTTTTGAGAATGTTTGTTGTGAATGAGACCGGTGTCAGCTGTCATGTCACTGCTTCCTGCTGATTCACAATTCAAACAAACACGGACACGATATGTTATAAGATCACAGATTAGTTTTACGTGCTCACGCATCACTTTTTAAATTCTCCAGAGTGCAAATCTCCAACGTGCTAGCATCTGACTCCATTGTTCAATGCGTGCCAGCTTGACGCTAACATCTACAGGTGCCCAGATAAGACAAAAGACAATGACCTTCGCGATTCACATAAATTCCACAGACGTTAAAAAAAACCCTGCGACCTGAACTGAAAACGTTTACAACCACATTCACAAAAATAAAAGAATTATGCCTAATGATACCATATACAGGTTCGAATATTTAGAGCTGCCTAATATTCGTTCGAACATCTCTTTTTTTCACAACATTCGAATTGGATTCGAATATCGAAGTTCGAAGTCAAAGCCCTAGTTGTCCCCGAGGATTTTTTTTCAGCAGAGATAAAAACCAGAGGGGGGGATGATCCCCACCATCCCCCCCAGCAAATCGCACCCAGCCGGTACATCCATCCAATGTATCTGGCCAATCCAGTACGGCCACACCTCGGGAAATGGCCCAACGGACTGATGTTACAACTCTGACATGCTTTTTAAGCTAAAGTCCGCTTAATTTTTTTTAAATCTAGAACATCTTCTATTAATGTATAATGATGACATTTGATAACCCTGTAATTTCAAAATTTCCTGGTTAATCGCTTTAACGTTCTCCTTTAGCCTTCCAACCCGCTGGTGGGCTTTTTCTTATGGGTTTCTGTGCTGTAGCATGTGTCACTGTTTACACAAACACGCACCGTTCATGTCAGTTCACTAAGGCCCTGTCCACACGGCAACGGATTCAGGTGAATCTGATAAAATTTTTTATCGTTTCGGCCTGGCGTCCACACGGCACCGGCGTTTTGGGTGCCCCAAAACGAAATCTTTTGACAACGGGTTCCAGAGTGAAAAAATCTGGCAACGGCGCCGTTGCGAAGTCGTCTGGATGAGTAGAACGGATTTGTTTACGATGACGTCACAACCACATGACTAGAACAAGCAGCACTCTCGCGTGCATCATTCGTAACAACAGAAATTGAAATTGTTTACACATTAACCTGACTGACCTGCCAGACAGACAATTTACACCTGCTTTGATGAACAGAAAGTACAGCCTTCCACACAAAGCAACAGTTACCGTACCTGACTATAATGGAGGCAGAGGGGAAAAGGGTCAGAAGACCCTTCAACAGACTGTTTTGTATGAACCACTGCATTGCATTCACTTTTGGATACAGCTTTTCTTTTAAATAAACAAGTAACTGAACCATTTCTTGAATTTCTTTTTTTATTGGATAAGACTGCTTTTCAAAATGTTCACACACAATATAAAAAGTTATATAAATTATATAAAAACCCTTTTCAAAGGCCGAATCCCATTTCACCCCTTGGACCAACCCCTTGGCCCTTCCCCTCCATTTTGCGCGTTCACGTGAAGGGGTAGGGGTATCCCAATCCCAGTTAACGCGGAGGGGTAGGGGAAGGGGTAGGGCTTCTGTACCCCTCCAAACGGAGATTTTCCTGGAGCTGACTCCGAACGAAGGGGTTTGAGTGATTTCCCACAATGCCATGCGGATTTCAGCGAGATTTCATGCGGATTTCAGAAAGATGGCGGTTCCCGCGGCGAAAGATTGTCATAAATGTATTTTCTCCATTATTTACGTGTTTTAAGTTGTTATCCAGAGGAAACACGCCGCTTGATTCGCTTTCGAGCTGAGAATGAGCAGCGATTTCTGAAATCCAAGCTGCTGCTAAAAAGCTTTGGGAGTGAGTATTGTTTTCGGTTGCTTGACTGCGTACGTTTTGTTCTGTTATTCTCGCTTTTATTGTTTACATGAGTGTTCTGACACCTCATTCTGTCGGATGTGGTGCACGAAGCGCCAAAGATATCCCATTCAGTGGTGTTAGTTAACAAATCACACTCTGCCAGCAGAGATTTCTGGTCCTGCCTCTGGCTCTGACTGTAGCGGCTGGTCGCAGCCAATGACGCATTTGGTCGCGTTTTGCTAACGTAAACGCTGACGGAGGTACTCGATGACGTATGCGATCGTTGAAGGGCTATCCCAATACGTAGGGGTTGAATTTCAAGCCCTATCCCTTGTAGCTCAGTTTCAAGGGGAAGGGCCAAGGGGAAGGGGGAGGGGAAGGGGGAGGGGGAGGGGTAGAAATTAGAATTGGGATTGGGCCAAAATGTTCACACACAATAAGAAAATTAAGTTATATAAAACTATGCACACTAATAAAACTAATTTGTACACACAGAAGGCACGATTTCCTCGCGTAGTCGCAGCCATCTTCTTCTTGTTGTTGTGTGTTTGTTCCTGTGAGTGCTTCACGCCGGGTAGAAGAAGGGGTTTATGCGTGTAACAGACGTTGTGTTGTTCACCAGTCTTTTTATTCTGAAGAAATGAGACACAAATACACTGCTGAGGACGGGCTGCAAACGTCCAGTGGCATTGGCGCTTACATTTCCAAAACGAACTGAAAGAGGCCAGCGCCTCGTTCCCATAACTACCTGCGCTCTTAAAGGGCCAGCGCAGAATTTCCCACCACTACACACAATGGCAAGTGGAAAAAATAAACCCGTTACATGCGCATGCGTCCTACTTCTTCTTCTATTGTTCTGGTGTCTCCGATGGGACCGTCTTACAGCGCACGTAGAGGTGTGGCATGTGTATTGCATCGTTTTCAGCAAGCGTTGCGTTGCCATATGTACCTGATATTTTACTGATCCGTTGCCCATGTGGACGGGATACTTTTTTTACCCGCTAAAAAAAAAATCTCATTGCCGTTGTCGTGTGGATGTAGCCTAACTCTCAGTATCCTGAAAAGGATCACATGTGAGATTGACGTTATGCAGGGGACGCATTCTCACACCCATTTATTTTCCCATTCTGCACTGGGGTATTGATATTGTATGTTCAGAAAGTGAACTCACAAAAACAGAAAGCATTAAATGGATTGTTTAAAAATATTGATTTTTTAGTAATATTATGTCAGAATGGCCCGACTGGGCATACGGAGAGATAAATGAATCCAGTAACACTTATAACATCACCGGTTCCTGGACGTATTTGTTTATGAGTCATGCTGGCTTGGATAATGTGTCATGCACAACATTAATCAAGACTTTTTTTAAAATGAGGTTCGAACTTTAACATTTATTTAACTTTAACATTTTCACCCTTTGCAATTCAGTCATCCTAATCTATCAAACGATGTTGTCTTTTTTATTGTATTATTGTATTATATTTAAATTGTATTGTTGTGTACAATTACACTCTTTTAAATAACATATTTATTACCGAAATAATTTTTTTAATCAGAAGTGTTCTTATAATGAACCCTATAATCCAAAGATCATACAGTATATTGCCAGAAGGGAAAACAAGATATGGTTTAGTACATTAATTAATTAGATTTACTGCTAGTATTTACATTTTATTCACTGTAGGGTGATGAAATTAAAAAAGAAGTGTTTTATCAGATACATATACAGTGGTATGCAAAAGTTTGGGCACCCCTGGTCAAAATTGCTGCTACTGTGAACAGTTAAGCAAGTTGAAGATGAAATGATCTCCAAAAGGCATTAAGTTAAAGATGACTCATTCCCTTAATATTTTAAGGAAAAACAATTTTTTATTTTCATCTTTTACATTTTCAAAATGACAAAAAAGGAAAAGGGCCCGAAGCAAAAGTTTGGGCACCCTGCATGGTTAGTACCCAGTAACACCCCCTTTGGCAAGTATCACAGCTTGTAAACACTTTTTGTAGCCAGCTAATAATCTTTCAGTTCTTACCTGGGGGATTTTCACACATTCGTCCTTGCAAAAGGCTTTCAGTTCTACAAGTTTCTTGGGCTGTCTTGCATGCACCGCTCTTTTGAGATCTATCCACAGATTTTTAATGATGTTTAGGTCAGGGGACTGTGAGGGCCAGGGCAAAACCTTCAGCTTGGGCCTCTTGAGGTATTCCATTGTAGATTTTGAGGTGTGTTTTAGATCATCGCTTTATTGTAGGACTCATCCACTTTTTAACTTCAACTTTTGTACAGATGGTGTGATGTTTGCTTCCAGAATTTGCTGGTATTTATTCGAATCCATGCTTCCCTTGACCAATGAAATGTGCCCTGCGCCACTGGCTGCAACACAACCCCAAAGCATGATCGATCCACACCCATACTTCAGAGTTGGAGAGGTGGAATTTGGCCCCCTTTTTTCTCCAAACATACCTTTGCACTTTGTGGGCAAAAAGTTCTATTTTGATTTCATCAGTCCACAGGACTTGTTTCCAAAATGCATCAGGCTTATTTAGATGTTCATTTGCAAACTTCAGACGCTGAATTTTGTGGCTAGGATGCAGGAAAGGTTTTCTTCTGATGACTCTCCCATGAAGGTCATATTTGTTCAGGTGTCGCTGCATAGTAGAACAGTGCACCACCACTCCAGGGTCTGCTAAATCTTTCTGAAGGTCTTTTGCAGTCAAACAGGGGTTTTTATTTGCCTTTCTAGAAATCCAACGAGCAGTTCTTTCAGAAAGTTTTCTTCATCTTCCAGACCTCACCTTGATCTCCCTGTTTCTGCTAACTGCCATTTTTTAATAACATTACAATCTGAGGAAACGGCTACCTGAAAACACTTTGCTACGTTCTTGTAGCCTTGTCCTGCTTTGTGAGCATCAATTATTTTATTATTCAGAATGCGAGGGAGTTGCTTAGAGGAGCCCATGGCTATTGATTTTAGGGACAAGTTTGGGGAGTCAGAGAATTTATACAGCTTTGAAATCTGCATCATCTGACCTTCCCTAACGAAGAATTTGAACAAGCCACAGCTCAATAAGCTAATTAAGGTCTGGAGCCTTGGTAAAAGTTACCCAAGAACTCAAATGTATTGGGGTGCCCAAACTTTCGCATGGTGTTCCTTTTCTTTTTTCACTCTCCAATTGTACAGAACAAAAATAATACACAAATCTTGCAGAAAACGCTGAAAAGAAATGTGTCGACTTTACCTTTATGCCTTTTGGTGATCAGTTCATCTTCTGCCCACTTAACTATTCACAGTAATAGAGATTTTCAGTAAGGGTGCCCAAACTTTTGCATGCTACTGTATCTTTTTATTTAAAGATTTATTCATTGTCCAATCTTGGGTTCTAATGCGGCTCTAATTGGGTGCTTTATTAAAGTTTTGAGATCCTTTACTGTAAGTTACTACTGTATAAGCCTAGGTTTGTCTTATAGATGATATTAGACAGGATGAATGTGCGATCTAAGTGCTGAATTAGAGTGATCTAGATCAGCCTTATTCAGTTAAATCTAGATTTATTTCCAGTAAAATGAAAAGTCACAAATACTTATACCTATAGTAGTGTGCAAAAGTCTTAGGCACACGTAAAGAAATGCTGGAGACCAAAAATGGCTTAAAATAATGAAATGAAAATGTTTCAACATGAAAAAATACTATAAGCAGTAAGCCATAATAAATTAAACAAAGTCAATATTTGGTGTGAGACGACCCTTTGCTTTTATGTCTCTTGTATCGCTCACTCTTTATATCAAAAGCAAAATCTACAACACATACGTTTTACCAGCCGTCCTTTATGGACTAGAAGGTGTAAACTGGACGACAAGAGATTTTTCAAAAACATATTTTGAGGTTCATGACAAACCACAGTTTAACAGACCACATCAAAATTGAGGATCTTCTTGAAGCTACTAAAATGACTCCCATAATGAATGTAATCAAGAGCAAGACCTTCAAGGACATGGGACATGGATTTTTTTCTGGGCATAATTATGTATAAAGGACATAAGAAATGCCATCTAAATCACTGCAGGGCGTCAAAAATGTGAAAATCATCACATTATTCAACTTTTTTATACATCAGCGTAAAGCAATGATTCGTTAATTAGCTAGGTGGTCACGTGACCCGTGACGTCACAAAAACTTTCCAAGGATCCAGCGCTTGGGAATCTAATGTAAACGGGTTACCGAAATGGACACCATCGACAGTGACATTCCCGATGTTTCACAGAGATGTGAAGTTAGACCCTATCAATTCGAACCGATAGCTGGAAATTCACATGAACATGGAACTTGTCTTTACTCTGACGGGTCAGATGATTCTGAGAGTGAGAGTTCATTCAGCCCTCATGAAACTGAAAGCGGTCGGCTGGATAACACTTCCTGGTAAGTTAAAAACAATTCTGCTCAAAGGCTAATGATCTGTTGAAAGAAGTATTATTTTTGTATCATACATTGAAAGTTCATCATAGATCTAGCTAAAGTCCGTTGCAAGCTAGTTTTTTTTTTGCTGATATTTTTCGAGATTGATTGAGATACAATGCTTCCAGAGTCCGAGATGAAAACATTAAAAATGGCGAAACGAGTCAGAATTATGATAATCAATAATTGATACACCCAAAATTATAATACTAATCTTTACCTCGGCTTTCAGTCGCTTAGCGAATGCAGCTCGGCATTTTTCCGCATGAGGCCCATGGTAAAACCAATATTTTAAGTTCGTTTCTTAGACAAGGATATTTTTTAAGCTTGTTACCTCGTTAACAGTTTCGGCGTGAATCTCCCGCCTTCTTCAGAAACAGTCACCAGATGTCGAGTGGTGACGTGCCTTATCAGCTGATGTTGCGTTACGGAGGCGTGAACGTCCCGCCCAATTTGGCAGGTAGTTCACGCCTCCTGCTGTCAGGTCGCTCCTCCAGGACGGCACTCCAGGTGTGCGACAGTGCGTACGCTCCCTCATCCCGGTTCATCGTCCTCTGCGCCCGCTTACGTATCTCCGTCTCGTCTCGTCTCGTCTCGTCTTCTTCCGCTTTATCCGGGACCGGGTCGCGGAGGCAGCAGTCTAAGCAGGGAAGCCCAAACTTCCCTTTCCCCAGACACCTCGGCCAGCTCCTCGGGAAGAACACCGAGGCGTTCCCAGGCCAGCCGAGAGACATAGTCCCTCCAGCGTGTCCTGGGTCTTCCCCGGGGCCTCCTCCCGGGGGGACATGCCTGGAACACCTCCCCAGGGAGGCGTCCAGGAGGCATCCGAAAAAGATGCCCGAGCCACCTCAGCTGGTTCCTCTCGATGTGGAGCAGCAGCGGCTCTACTCCGAGCTCCTCCCGAGTGACTGTGCTTCTCACCCTATCTCTAAGGGAGCGCCCAGCCACCCTGCGAAGGAAACTCATTTCGGCCGCTTGTATCCGCGATCTTGTTCTTTTGGTCATTACCCAAAGCTCATGACCATAGGTGAGAGTCGGAACGTAGATCGACCGGTAAATTGAGAGCTTCACCTTTTGGCTCAGCTCCTTCTTCACCACAACGGACCGGTAAAGCGACCGCATCACTGCGGAGGCTGCACCGATCCGCCTGTCGATCTCACGCTCCATCCTTCCCTCACTCGTGAACAAGATCCCGAGATACTTAAACTCCTCCACTTGAGGCAGAACTTCTCCACCAACCTGGAGAGGGCAAGCCACCCTTTTCCGGTCGAGAACCATGGCCTCGGACTTGGAGGTGCTGATTCTCATCCCAGCCGCTTCACACTCGACTGCAAACCGCCCCAGTGCATGCTGAAGGTCCTGGTTTGAAGAAGCCAACAGGACAACATCATCCGCAAAAAGCAGAGATGAAATCCTGTGGTTCCCAAACAGGATTCCTTCTGGCCCCTGGCTGCGCCTAGAAATTCTGTCCATAAAAATTATGAACAGAACCGGTGACAAAGGGCAGCCCTGCCGGAGTCCAACATGCACTGGGAACAGGTCTGACTTACTGCCGGCAATGCGAACCAGACTCCTGCTCCGTTCGTACAGGGACCGGACAGCCCTTAGCAAAGAGCCCCGAACCCCATACTCCCGAAGCACCCCCCACAGAATACTATGGGGGACACGGTCGAATGCCTTCTCCAGATCCACAAAGCACATGTGGACTGGTTGGGCAAACTCCCATGAACCCTCGAGCACCCTATGAAGGGTATAGAGCTGGTCCAGTGTTCCGCGACCAGGACGAAAACCGCATTGTTCCTCCTGGATCCGAGGTTCGACTATTGGTCGAATTCTCCTCTCCAGTACCCTGGAGTAAACCTTCCCTGGGAGGCTGAGAAGTGTGATTCCCCTATAATTGGGGC